>NW_024412469.1:4551840-4820722 GCF_014898765.1 Herpailurus yagouaroundi
CGGCGAGCATCTCCCGGCCGCTCCCGCACTCGCTCGCTGGCTCGCGCTCCCCCTTCCTCGCGCTCGCACACACAGGCACACACCCCACGTCTCCAGCAGCAGCCGCTCGGCCGCACGCACTCACCTGCATTTCCTTAACGAGCCACTTGATGGCTGCCAGCGGCGCTGGCCCGGCTCCGGCTCCGGCGGGCGGGAGCCGGGGCGGGGAGGACGTGGCGCGGGATGTTCCGAGCGCCGGCCCGGGTGGCGGCGGCGGCGGCGGTGCGGGCGCGCGAGCCGGGGCGGGAGGAGGGGAAACCGGGCGGCGACCCCGAGCTGCCCGGGCGCGACCCGGAGGCCGTGGCATGACCCCGGGGCTCCGGGATCTAGCGGTCCGCGCGGGGAGAGGAGGCTCTACCGGACCACTAGAGCCACAGAGGACTTGTCCAGGTGTAGATCCCGGTTGCGCGTCTTCAGGTGTTTACGTGCTTTCGGTTACTTTATTTTATTATTATTATTATTATTATTATTATTATTATTATATTTTGATTGGTTGCATTTTCGGAGCTAAGCTGGCGGCAAGGGTCAGGGGTGGCAAGGTTAAAATGCAAGGGACACAGTTTTAGTTTGCAATACGCTGGTTGCTTAAGAAGAGTCCACTTTAGTGAGGAGTAGGAAAGGAGCGGAGGCTGCGTGGTGCAGGGCGCTCTGCGTCTCACATACTGGATGTAGTTTTCAGTTGGGGTGTTTGGCAGCGTTGGCTGGACTTGAGACAGACACAGGGCTCTGCCAAGGCCGTAGGTGAGAAGGGAAAACCTGTAAAAGAGTTGCTGGAAACTAGCCTTGCTTCTCAGGCGGGGGCGTGGACATGCATGGAGGTGGGGGGATTGTTTCACTACCTGCATAGTAGAATGACCAACGTCTCTGAGGTGGTGTATCGCAGACTCAGCAAACAAGGGACGAGTAACTTAAACCCCCTGAGCAGAGCTAGAAAAGAGGGTTGGAGCTGGGGAGGAAGGTGGGCAGGGTGGAAGACATGTAATAGAAAGGTCCTATAATTTTACCATCGTTTGTGTCTGATCAAAGCATGCAGCTGTGGCAATGAACGCTATCTCTCTCTTGCTAAAGAAAGAGCAGTGTCACCACGTTAGTGCTTCAAAAAAAAAAAAAAAAAGCCAAAACAAAACTACCCTGTTTATAACAATGCAACAGAAAGCCTTCTAAGTACCCTCTGGACAAAGGTGCCCTAAGCGCTGTGGCCAAAAAGGAAAAGGCAGCGAGCCATCTACTTTCCTTCTGTGTCCGTGGTCTAATCGCAGAAATGTCACTTTCTCCCAAAGAGAAATAAAGCTTAATCAGTACATGTGACATTTTCCTCTGGGTCCTTTCACCTCTTTTCTTTTCATGCCTGCTTCATTGCCTGCCATGTCCCTTTGCTCTTCAGGAGTGACCCTTCTTCTGAACCCATCTCCTGCCAGGCTACCTGCTCTGCCTCCTTAAACCCACTGAGCTCACTCATCCAAGAAGGTTCACAATCATTATCACTTAAAGCTGTTCTTGGAAACGATAGCATATAAAGCAAAAACCTTTCTTCCATGTGTGCAAGTGTGTGCGCATGTGTATGTCTGTCTTTATAATTATGCAAAGCACCTGCCCCCTCATGGTGTGGTCTGTGCGAGATGATGACTAACTCATTGTCTCTCCTGGTCTCCCCTTCTCTCCCTCCCTGCTTCCCCTTCTGCAAATACATACCACTCCCTCCTGTCTCAGTTCCTTCCTGTCAGTGTTCAATAATGGTTTTACATGAACTTTCTGTTTGAAAGCCTCTGACTACCAAGAGTGAGTTGGAGCGGGTTTGTAGCAGGGATGCCAGAACTCAATGCTGCTGCTATGTTTCCTGTCATCACTCACTCATTACATACACTACTGTACTTAATGCCAAGTGGCAGCAGAAATGATTTCCTCTTCTGCTGTCCGTAATAATATACTTGCCCTCCCCCGGAAACACATATAATTAATAATAAAAGAAATAATGCATCTTGATACCATGGGAGGAGCAGATGGATGCTGATGTGGTGGTGTTAGTAACCTTTTCTGATAGTGTTGCTGCAAAGACAATGTGACCACTTTTCCCTTTCTGCTGCTTCTGGTGGGTTAAGCAAAGCATTTGGCCCTTTGACTGTGTTCCTTTTTCCATCTTTCCCTTGACAATAGTTTGTGTATTTTAAATAAAGATTTCATTCTGCCAACCCACAGGAAGCTTTTAACAAGAGGCAGCTGAGCGTGTCGATATCTTATATCTTTTTACTGCTGTATGGGGGTGTTCAGCAACTTGAAACTCATCTCAACTTCAGCTCAAAGCTGGCATCTCACAGAGACAATGCTCCGTGGAGCCGAGTTCCTCTTTCTACTATACAGCTATACTTTGGTGCCCTCTAGAAGAACACAGGGTAATTTAAACAATGGAAGAGTAAGGGTTATATTCAACCCCTTTCCTGCTGCATCCCTCCCTACTTAATAACACCACAAGTGTCAATTGTTAGTAGTTTCTTGTAGGGATTTTATTAGTGATTCATAACAGTTGGACTGAGGTATCTTTTCTGAGGATGACTGCAAGGTTAAAAAAGTTCTCAGTATCTAACTACATATCCACTTCCTGAATATTGTGGTTTATTTTTCCTTATTAAATGAAAAGGCACCTTTAACTATCCCCTTTAGTTATCATTGTATATTTATTTTTAAAAGGCAGCACTACTTGTTTAAATTGGTCATCATCAGTGAACCATGTGTTCAAAACAACCGTGATAAATGTGAAATAGAAATAAAAAAGGGAAAGTGGGATAGGACAAGAAATTCACCAGCCATCTGAGATTAGTCCCTTTTGAGGGTCCCTTTATTTTGCCACCTTACTTCATTCACCAAAACTTTGCTTAGCTTTGTTATATTTAAACATAGAATTGATTTTAACAACCAACACTTTACATTTGTATTTTGGGTTTTTGAGGAAGTCAAGTCCTTTCGTTCATGTCTCAGTTGTGAAATTAGACTTAACAGTGCTCCAGTAGACATCTCCACAGCAATAACTTCCTGTTCTAATATGTCTTTTAAACACATTAATAGCATCGTGGGAAAACTTCCTAATTATACAGGACTTCATAATGTGGAATTAAAACTAAGGGAGAATAAATAGAAAACAGGGTAATAACAGAGTTACGAGGAGCAAGTAACCTGTTATGAAGGAGACAACCATCAAAGGAGGTCACCCATGACCACCAGATTGGAGAGTTTGATTTGTCAGTAGTAATCTTTCTCTCTTTGCCACGTGTGGTTTTTGTTTGTTTGTTTGTCTGTTTTGTTTTTCAGTCGCAGAAATTATATACACTTAATTTGTTCTCTTTCCTACATCTTTCCTTCTAAAGTTATGCTGATTGGCAGAAAATGCAAGTAGAAACAATTTTATATTGAGAATAGAATAGGAAATCATGCACTTAATGAGCCTGACTGCTCATACTTATTTCATATGAAACAAGGATAATCCTTCACTCTTCAGCTTTTATTCTGCTCAATGAGGGCAGAGTTCTAATTGACTACATGAGTCTAATTTACCTAATTTCTTATAGATGCTTTGCTTCCAGGAAAGCTGCTTAGAAATCTTACAACATAATAAAAAAATATCACTGGATTGTACCCAATTTAGGGAGTCTTAATGAGTGAAGTTACATGTGTGATAATTGTGGATCAAGGTTTCAAGTTATTCCACTGAAATCTTAACATGGCTAATCCTAAATTAAACAAAATCTAAATATTTTGGAAATGGAAATATGGATTTTGATATTTTACATAGTTTTTTTTTTTCACTGTACTAATCATTTTCTATTCCTCACCCCTCCTAAAACCTCAGAACCATCATTTACCCTTCTTTGTGCCCCAGGAATTAGCCTCTAAGAACTACAACCACCTGGTTTCCCTTGTCCTTTGACTTCTGTTGGGGTAGAGTCAATGAGAGGCAGTGGAGGGTGAGGCCATCCTTGCCCCTTTCAATCTGTAACTGAGCCCTTCCGTATTATCTGGCAGTGGCTGCATTGCTCTGGGAATGCAGGCCAGGCACCACACTCCCTGTTCCCGCTCATATTTGCCACATCTTTACCTCTTGCCCCTTCAGCTTTCCACTGTGGCTATAGGATGGATGGATCCTCATCACCTCCCTTCACCTCGTCCTTCCTCCAGAAAGTACCCCTCATCTACATTCTCCCCAGATTCATTCCTGATCGTGCCTTCTGTTTCCCCCAGGTACTCTGACTGATCCATTTTTGTTATTTAAAGTATTAAAAGATTACAAGAAATATTTTATTCAGTTGTTTCAAAGTTTAACATATTGTCCAATGTGTATAGAAGTGCCAAAACATCACCATTTCTCAAACTAGAAATAACTTTAACGCACTATAAGAAAGTATGTGATGATCTAGCTGATCTGTGTGGCTGTAATAACAATGTATTAATATTTTCCACAGAGATATCGTTTCTCTGTGTATCGAATGAGCCAAATTCATCAAACTTGTACAACTCTCAGTTTTTCTTAAACATGCATCTCAGTGTTTTATAGCATCTTATTACAAAAATTAATAATAATAATACATGTTTTGAAGTTTAGTATTTATTATTCTTATAAAGCACATCATAGTTTGTAAGGTACTGTAATTTTCATTATTTTAAAACTAAAAAAATAAAAAAAACAAATGAGTAAAGAAGCCTATATGGATCCATTCTTCCAATTCTTAAAAGAAACAGCCAATAATGACGATGTAAATCAGTGACCTAAGTTATCAGTGACAACCCAAAGTAACTGCCCATGCATATACTTTGGGAAGAGATCAATCAAACATGAATACAAAGAATGCAACCCACCAAGTTCTTTTAAGCAACCATTTAACAAATGTATATCATATAAATCAATGAGGATCAGAACAAGTGCTTTAATGACAAAGGTAAAATCTGAGAGAGAATATGTAATATAGTCCTATGAGTTTTTTGGTCTAATTTTGACCTCAAAAAATAATAAAAAGGTATCTAATGCAAGATCTTATGTACACATCTCTACTACATTAAGGCATTGCAAGTTTTGCTTCTCATGAATCTTAATTTTGTGTTTTCTTTTATAAATTGGGCATAAGAATGGTCACAACCATACATATGCACACATGTGCACATGCATATGTATGTACTATTGTTAAGGTTTTCTTTTAAGTGTATTTATTTATTTTGAGAGAGAGAGAAAGAGAGAATCCCTAGTGCTGACAGCACAGAGCCTGATGCGAGGCTGGATCTCATGGGTTCATGAGATCACCACCTGAGCCTAAATCAAGAGCCAGAAGCTTAACCAACTGAGCCACCCAGGTGCGCCTAATTTTCAGTTTTTAAAGTGACTTTTTTTTTTAATTTTTTTTTCAACTTTTATTTATTTTGGGGACAGAGAGAGACAGAGCATGAACGGGGGAGGGGCAGAGAGAGAGGGAGACACAGAATCGGAAACAGGCTCCAGGCTCTGAGCCATCAGCCCAGAGCCTGACGCGGGGCTTGAACTGAGGGACCGTGAGATCGTGACCTGGCTGAAGTCGGACGCTTAACCGACTGCGCCACCCAGGCGCCCCATAAAGTGACTTTTTTTAACTTTATATTTCTATTTTAATCATTCTGCATATTTTATATGAAAAATCATTTTATGTTTCTCATATCTAATTATAATATAGAAAAATTGTATTATAAAAATAAACTTATGATTTTTTCAAGACAAATTATGTACAATTTGTTCTATTATCACAATTTTCCACATTTGCTACTTTTCCCTTTTGTGCATTTGTTTTTATCTATTCATGTTTATTTACTTCCCACCCTTACCTATAACCGAAAGGACCAAAGTAATATGTAGCTATGGAAGGCAATTCTATGTGTCATCTCTCTTTTATAACAAGGGGTCAACTTTCTGGAACCTTTTTAAGATTTCCCCCTGTTTTAGTGATGTACAATCTGTTTTCCAGGTAGTTATTCCTGACCTTTTGTTCATGTGTAATGATATTGTGGCAGCCAAAAATTATAGTAGCATTTATTTTTATCACAAATTTTATGTATATTTTCAACATATAAAATTGTAGATTTTAAAAATAGAAGCAAAAGGAAAAAATGTGATAACCACATCATATGGAACTCTGCTTTCTGGCATTCTATATTTTATGGGTGATAAGCAAATTAGAAACGTATCTCCTTTTTATGGAAGGATATCTAAGGTAAGTCAAAGCAAGTCTATGTAAGTTTAAAATTAATTTTTCCGTGTAATTATCAGTGTCAAAGCACAAGATAATTTGGTTACCAGTACCTTCACCTTTCTCCCCCTTTCACACTACTAAACCCAGCATGTGTGAAATGTTCATTTTTATATGACTAATGAGTGATAGAAGCACTGTTAATTTTAGGGAACTTTTATTTTCATCATAATATAAAAAATAATTTTAATGTAAAAGCAATTTAGCTATATACATGTGTGTGTGTATTAGGTAAATTTAGTTTTTTTGTTGTTTAAATTGCAAAGTGTGTGTTTGGTTTCATAAGCCCTCATTCAATACACTTAGTGAGAAAAAACATTTTCATGTTACGTTTTTAAGCAAATTTTAGATGAGGCATTGAACAATCACCGCTACACTAAAAAGGGGAAAGAATCACAGACTTCTTTCAGGAAGTCTTCTAGAAAGGGTGATAAAATGATGTGCCTAGTGAGGAGTCACCTTTACAAGCTCGCTTCACTATTCCTACTATTAATCAGAATTCTCATCGGTTTCATCTAAGCTATAAAAACATGAACGTAATAGGGATATAGATCATGAATATGGATGTGATGGGAAAGGATTTATTAAAGCTAGTGTGCTTCCCACTGAAATCTGTTTCTGCCAATAGGCCTCTCTCCGACACTCTTGCACACGTGGCCCCACATCCTCACTCAGGGTACAGGAGGTTAGACTTCCCTTGCCCAAATCCAGTTTTCATCCTGCCCTCCAAGGCCTTTGCTGCCTTGTTTGTCAGGCTTTTGTTAGGCAGAGACTCCAGAAATGGAAGAAATCTGGGAATGAAAAAACTCAGACCAACGATTTAAGGAAACAGACCGGAAAGATAAAATTTAAGGCAGTTATAAAATAAGAATCTACCAAGCGATTACAAAATGTGGAAAAGCTGGAAAGAAAAGAAAAACAGTAAGTTTTGTATAAATGTCACTGAGAGATATAAATCAGGACCTCCAAATAATACTTATAATATTGAAGACTGGACTGCATTTTTATTAACTTCTTGACTTTTTATTTCTTGGACACCTAACAGCTCTTACACCACACCATAAGGAGGCAGGAATTTTTTTTTTTTTATTTAAAACCATACATACATGCACAAAATAAATGTTGTTTCCACCCAAATACAGGTTACATAGTTTATAAATTGATTTTAGAATTTTAACTTATTTTTAAAAGGTACCATCATCATTTTAATAAGGATAGAATAAATATACTTTTTCTGTATTAAGTGTATTGTTTTCCTAAATGATATCACAACATCAATGCATTACTTAAATTGAAGTTTTAATTAAATATTATTCAGATATTTAGTGACCACAATAATACTTGTTCTCAAAGTAAGTGTTCACATTATGAAATTAATAAAATACTAATAATAAAATATTTGCTTTTAAAAATTTTTTTTAACGTTTATTTGTTTTTGTGAGACAGAGAGAAATACAGCTCAAGTAGGGGATGGGCAGAGAGGGAGACACAGAATCTGAAGCAGGCTCCAGGCTATGAACTGTTAGCACAGAGCCGGACATGGGGCTGGAAATCACGAACTGCAAGATCACGACCTGAGCCGAAGTCTGAGGCTTAAACAACTGAGCCACCAAGTGCCCCAAAATGTTTGCTATTTTAACATTGATTTATTTGACATAAATATCTATAAATACTTTTCTCACTTTGATTCTACATTAGAAATGTAAAAATTGTTATTGAACACCACATTATTTTTGAGGAGTCGTCAGTCCTTCTTATATATTTTTATTTCAGAAAATTCCATCTCAATCTCCACTGAAGTCCTATTGTTTTTAATTTTTATTATTATTTGTTTTCAGTTTATTTTTGAGAGAGAGAGAGAGAGAGAGAGAGAGAGCGTGCACAAATGGGGGGAGGGGCAGAGAGAGAGGGAGACACAGAATCTGAAGCAGGCTCCAGGCTCTGAGCTGTCAGCACAGAACCCAATGTGGGGCTTGAATCCACCAACCTGTGAGATCATGACCTGAGCCAAAGTCGGACACTTAACAGACTGAGCCACCCAGGTGCCCCTGGGTGCCCTATTTTTTTTTAATGTTTATTTTTGAGAGAGATAGAGAGAGTGGGAGAGGGGGAGAGAGAGAGACAGAGACAGAGACAGAGGATCTGAAGAAGGCTCTGTACTGTCAGCAGAAAGCCCAGAAAAAACCAGTGCAGGGCTTGAACCCACAAACTGCTGGATCATGATCTGAGCTTAACTGACTGAGCTGCAGAGGCGCCCCACTACTGAACAGCTATGTGAGCCTATGACACACAAAAATGTAAGACATGCTCATCCAGACAGAAGAAATATCAGCCACATCCTCTAACCTTTCATTCCATTTTGCCTATAACAGGTGTCAGATAGGACCAAAAACATTATAGGCCTGCCATATAATTTCTTTGAACACAACCTATATGTTTTCTGGCATACTGGTAAGGAGAGTACCGAATTTCAATGGATTTAGCCAAACACATATTTCGAGATCCTATTGTATGCAAAGTAAATAGTGTGCCTGTGTGTGTGAGCAGCTAAATGACTAATGCCCATAAACTAACTTATAATTCATAAGTCTGGAGGCACCAGATTAAATTTAAAAGATTTAACATGCAAAACTTAATTTATCAAGCAACCTTGCAACCAACATTGTAATGCAAAATATTCAAAGAAGCCTACAGGCCAGCAAGATGTCTCACTCCTCAGCTTGCGAAAACACTGAACTGAAATTACTGATGCAAGATTAAATTAAGGAAAATTCTTTAAAATCTCTGGAAACTTAGTAAGGTTACTCTCAATGACCAAACACTAAAAGACATTCATAGTGTATAAACTGTGTTGATAGAATTACAGACAAAGAAGATAATTTTAACTAATTAGCTAATTTCAACATTGATCTTTCAAAATATAGCAGTGTCAAAGAAAATAAACAAGGGCGTTCCTGGGTGACTTGGTTGGTTAAACATCACACTGTTGACTTCTGCTCAGGTCATGATCTCACAATCTGTGAGATGGAGATTCTCTCCTTCTCTTTGTCTCTGCCTCTCCTCCACTTGTGCTGTGTGTGTGCTCACTCTCTCTCTTGCTCTCTCACACACAAAATAAATAAACTTCAATAAAGAAAAAAGAAAAGAAACAGGGAATATTCTGGAAGAAACTCACTAAAATCCTCAGACTTAGCCTGGTCCATAAGGCAGTATAGGAAACAAAATGGCTTGCAACAGAAAGTTCCGTGGAGAAGCAGCACTGCTACATGTTAAAACAAAGTAACAAGGTTTCTCCTGTTTACAGCAGGGGGCAGCAAGAGTTACTGTGTAATAAAAGCAAAGAAAATTTGTGGGCCCAAACATCAAAGTGCTCTCAAAGATGAATGTGAACAAGATTTTGCAAAATAATGAATGAAATGCAGAGGAAGTTATTGCTTGAAACAATTTTTTAAAAATAGAAAATAGAAACAGATTTTAGAACCACTTGCAATATGCTTTGTAAAATTAAGAGTGCATGTACTTTTGAAACCACAGTAAAAAAGAAAGGTGAAGCAGATAATAAACTACACTATAAAATTAAAAATTACCTTTCTGATGAGGACAGAAACACAGAATGAAATAGTAAAAAAAAAAAAAATTGTAAAAAGCTACCAGAGAAGTCAACAATGATATCAGAATGAGAAAGCAAAATGGAACAGAAATAGCAGAATTCATACTGCAGAAAATTGCAGTAGAACATTGAATTTTCTATTCAGTGGAATATTTTTTCTGAAAAATATTAAAGATAAACATGTTTCCTTTATAATGTTAATTAAAATGTGAAAGAGGGGCGCCTGGGTGGCGCAGTCGGTTAAGCGTCCGACTTCAGCCTGGTCACGATCTCGCGGTCCGTGAGTTCGAGCCCCGCGTCGGGCTCTGGGCTGATGGCTCAGAGCCTGGAGCCTGTTTCCGATTCTGTGTCTCCCTCTCTCTCTGCCCCTCCCCCGTTCATGCTCTGTCTCTCTCTGTCCCAAAAATAAATAAACGTTCAAAAAAAAAAAGAAAATTAAAAAAAAGAAAAGAAAAAGCTTACAATGTGAGTGCATAAATGATTGAACATTGTAAAGTGTAGTTTTCTTTTAACATTGTAATATTTTGTCCTCTTAAATCTCATAAAGAAGTATATATCTTCACCCTTTTGATTTGCATTATGGAGATTTAATAATGAAAACCCATGATATAGCTATCTGGATCACTCTATACTTCCTCAACTAAAATCCATGATTTTTAAGCACAGAATGAGAATCATACAGCCCATAGCAAAATACTGAATGCATAATGATTAAATTATTTCCTTATATCAACCTGATGACTATGTGATTTCAAATTTAATTCTGATGAGCCACAATCAGTAGAATTCAAACTGCAAAAATATGTTTCTATCAGACACTCCCTAAACAAAACCAGGACAAATGAAAATAACAAATTTTATTTATTTTAATTGTTAGCTTTTTAAGTCATCATAAGATGAGATATTTTGAATCAGTGTTCTAAAGATGCAGTAGTTAATTTGAAAATCATAATTTTTTGAAACAGAGAGAGAGAGAGAGAGGGAAAGTGGTGAGGAGAGAGGTTTGCTTCTCCTTGTAGTTAGTCTCTATTGCACTACATTATACCATTTTATACTTGAAATGGAAATCTCACCAAGAGAGGTACGCTGCCATAAAGAATGTTTGTGGGTTATTTTTCCCCTTTTGGACTTTCCAAACCCATTTTCTGAGATGATTCTTCTCTGTGGTGGAGCATTCCCAAGATAAGGAACTGACTTTTCCTATTACAAGTGCCAATTTCAAAAGTGGCTTTAGTGGCTTGAACATTTGTCCAAGAGTAACAAGAGAGAAACCACCAATGTGTATCACATAGACCACCAAAGAGTCATCAGACTCAAGTGGCTTTCAGTCACCATCAACCTCAGCCCTCTGAGAATATAGTTTCACAAATTTTGCTTGCTATTAACAAGACTTTGTCTTTCTGCCTGATTTTACTTTCCCACATTATATAGTTTGCATACAAAGAGCCAACACTAAAATGTTTAAATAGTGAATCAAATATTTTAAGTTTAAATAAAGTGAACAAACCTTATCATTTGGCAAACCTGTGTTTTCTGTTTCAACATGAGTCAGCAGAAGGTACGAGAAGGTAAGATTAACTTTTCTGAAGAGAATGAATAGCAACTTTAGTAAGAGAGAATGACTTTCCTTGAAAACAGCAGTGGAAGACAATGGCCTATGAGAACCCTGTGTGTGGACTCAAGAGTCAAACAGCCTAGATTCAGATCCCTGTTTTTCTACTTTCCTCTCTGAGTAAATACTTTGGTTTCTCTGAGCAGTATATTTCCTTTGTTTTCCGTCTATATAAAATTTCCTTCTATGTAAAATCAGGATAATAATAAATTTCCTTTGGCCTCCTTCCCAGTAAAATGTTAATAATCAAATCTCCCTCACAGAATTGTTGTGAGGAATATATGGATGAATTACAGGGCTCACCTTCCCTTTCTAGACATCGTATCTTTTATTGTTACTCTGGTTTAGGTTTTCAAAGTAGTTAGATTTGCAGGTGCCTGCCCAAACCACACCCCTGCTTTGAAATTTCTCCTTAACAACAGCTCCCACTAATGGGACTCTGTGTGCATGACCTTCTGGGTGACCTTACCTGATTATGCCGAAAGAGGAAAGCTGATCCATGGGAAAGCAGCACTTCCTCTTATGGCCTACATTCAGTCTTCTAAGGATTTCACTGAGGAAATTGAGAAAACACAGTCCTGAAGGGAATATATTGGGAACTCTGAAATCAGGCATGTTTGGGGTGAGCAAACCCATTCAGCTGTGCATTAGCAGAGAGAATTGACCACAAAGGTGAAGACAAAGAGGATGGGAGATCGGGAGAGAAATGAGGCTATGCAGAAATCAAGAGGTATGTCAGCTTCTGATTTTCCCTCTCTACCTCCAATTTATGGGGCTGTAGGGTCTGGTGAAAATGTGTCTTTTCTACTTGATAAATGGAAGCAAACTGAGGGCGGAGGGAAGGTTTGGAGGGGGAGTGAATTGATACCAAGCAATGGCAAGCATGTCTGTGCTGAAAATGAACTTAAAAGAATTAATTTCTCTCATATCAGCAATAGATATGTGGAAAGAAGCACATCAAGGAAAGACACTCTAAATGAAAAGGGATAAAATTTTGCAAAGAAGGATAGAAATGTTTACAGAGGACAACCCCAAACAAGTAATCTCCTACAAGAGTATGTTTCAGTTGACAAGATAATATCAATCTACTCAGAGATTTGGGGGAAAATAAAAGGAGTCTAGGTAGAAGAAATAGTCATCATGATGATAGCTGAATATTAGTGATAAAAAGTAACATTATAGGGATGCTGCAAAATGTAATATACAGAGGTCTGAGGATTAGGTTTGATAGATTTGCAGTAGAATCGGATTCTGCCTTGGACAAAAGACTCCACCCCCCACATTCAGCCTCTTTATTCTAAAATTGGAATAGTAAGTCTTGCCATTTAAGACTGTCATGATGATTAAGAATAAGGACATTGTCATCAAACAGACCTAAGTTCCTATGCTGATTCATAACAAAGCCCCAAAAAAACGTGGTTTTGGTGGTTTGCTTCTTCTTTGGTTTTTGTTTTTGCTTCATTTTTTAATGTTCTTTATTTTTTGAAAAAGACAAAGTGTGAGCCCATGTGTGCAAGTGGGGGATGGGAAAAGAGAGAGGGAGAGAGAAATCCCAAACAGGCTCTTTGCTTGTGAGGACAGCATAGGTTCATGCAGGCTCATGAACCCTGAGATCATGACATGAGCTGAAATCAACAGCCGGCAGCTCAACTGACTCAGACACCCAGGCACCCCTGTTTTTGCTTCTTTTAATGATTATTATTATTGCTTCCCAATCACAAGGGTTATTAATGAAAAGAGGAATCAAGATCTAGTTGGACCATGAAGCTTTAAAAAATAGCAAGATTTTACCCTAGTCTTGTATTGGAATTCATTATTAAATTTACAGTTTATTCACATAGCAACTTGCTATTCTCAATAGCACATGCAATACTAAAGAGCAACAGATCTCAGTAATAGCTGTTTGTTCACCTTTCATAGTGACATACCTCTCTCTCCTCCATGTCACTTAAGGCATAGCTCTTATCTTTGTTCATGGGCCTGAATTACTGCCATGTCTTCTCTAGTTGGTTACAATAAGGACTCTTAATTTTACAATTAAGACATTCTTAAATCCTTAAGGAATTGTGAAATTAATTCATAAGAAATTGTGCAACTACTATATGGTCAACAAAGATTATCATCTTGAGCAGGTCATTTACTCTCTCTGAATATCAACTTCCTCATCTATAGGGCAGGGTTAATAACAACTAACTCAATGTGTCACCAAGTATTGTAAGGATAAATACCAGTCTCACATGCAAAATCTTTAAAAACGTATACAAACTCTGCAGCTACGATTATGAAAGCAAACAAAGGTCAAAGTGGTAAGGTTTTTTTTAAGTCCGTATAACTAAGCCTGTTTTTATATTATATACCATTTCTCTGAATCCAGTCCTCTTTATTCAACATAAAACGCACAGCCTATAAGAAAGAGTGGAGAAGAGCATCATTATGTGCATTAAGAAAAGTTAAACCACAAACGAAAACTTAATTAACAGTGTGAGTGAATCTGCCCTTTCAGCAATTCATGATCAGCCAATTTGCATTTGGAATCCCTCTTTGAGAATAAGATACTCTACTTCCCTTGGCACTGGAAATATGTGTTGTGGTATATGCTTCTAATTGCCTATTCTCATTGTCTTTATTATTAACTTGGTACTTGGGGGTGGGGTAATGTACCCAGATAAAATTGATTATCTTCCTAACATCCTTTTAGCTAGGTATGTCTATGGGAACACTTTTGGCCAATTAGACGCAAAAACCATATGGTGGGGCTTCCTGGAAAGACTTGCAGCAAGAACACTGGTGAAGAATGAATGCTTGCGTCACCCAAAAATTCATGTTTAAATCTAATCCCCATGTGATTGTATTTGGACATAGAACCTGTGGAGGTTATCAGGTCATGTGGGTGGAACCCTCATGAATGGATGCATTTGCCTGTTTAAGAGGCCAGAGAACTAGCTCACCTTTTTATTGTCAGTAAGAATACAACAAGAAGTTGGCAGGCTGAGATGTGGAAGAGGGCTATCATTAGAACCCAACCATGCTGGCATCCTGATAGCAGACTTCCAGCCTCCAAAACTGTGGCAAATAAAATTCTGTTTATGAGCCACCCAGTGTATGGTAATTGAATATAGCAGATCAAACTGATGAAGTTATAAATATTAAGCTGCCATACTCTCTTTGTTCTTTTCAACTTCTACCTTGCTCCTGCTGGGAACCCAGATATGATGCCTATGAGATTGAAAGCCACAGATATGGATAACAGGGAAAAAAGAAAAATGAGTCCTAGGTACCTGCTGTTATCACTGAGACACTTCTCCAGTCCTGAACCACTAGACTCCTAAATTTCTTGTTTCATGAAAAACCTAAGTCTTCATCAATTTAAGGCACTGTTGATTGGGCCTTTGCCTACAGCCAAAAGTATACATCGCTAATACTGCAGTCATCTTCACTATTTTAATATCAAGACATAGATGCATTATGATGAAGTATACCTTTATACTTTACACATATAAATATGAGAAAGATAAAAAAGAAAACTATAAAATATATTGACACATGGAATTCAAGATGTTATTTTGAGGCTATATCAAGTGTGAAAATGGACAAGAGGGACTAGAAAACTAAGTACAACCTATGAGTAATTGAATATAGTTCATTCCATTTCAGTTAGAGTAATTCTTTTTTGAATCCTCCTTCACAGAAAATAGCAATAGAAGTAAAAGGTCTTTCTATAATTAAGGCGATATGCATATTTTTTATTACTTACATATATACACATTTTATTACTTACATATACACACATGCATACACATACAGATATAGATATAGATGATATAGATATACATATAGATATACATATAGATAGGGGTATAGTTATAGATAACTATGAATTAGGCTAAAATTTTAGGAAGCAAATAGAGAAATAAAGAAATGGGCACAAGATTTTGAGGAAAAGGAACTAAGTCACCAACTTGATTCCACAAATGTGATGACCTATTAACTTAGGGTCACTTGGTAAATTTATGCCAGAAGTAATCAATTACACTTAAAAAGTAATAGGAAGATAAAAGTACTTAGAGCATTTACACTTAATTATTTTTATTTTTATTTTTATTTTGAGAGAGAGAAAGACAGAGCGTGGGTTGGGGGAGGGCAGAGAGAGAGAGGGAGACACAGAATCCGAAGCAGGCTCCAGGCTCTGAGCTGTCAGCACAGGGTTCGATATGGATCTCGACGTGGGGCTGAAACTCAGGAGCCATAGATCATGAACTGAGCTGACTGAGCCACCCAGGTGCCCTGAGCATTTATACTTTTGAAGGGAGATTAACTGATGTGTGTTCTTTATACAAAACATGGAGGCAATTATCATTTAGTCCTGCTCAATTACCTTCCTTGACACATTGCTTAATAATATTTTGAGGCTGAAAAGGAATTTTAAGCATCTGTTGTTAAATTAATTACTTCTATTATGAGAAAACAGTCTTGGAACAATAATGCAATTATCCAATGATGCCATTCAAGTCAATTATTATAAAGAAAGAAAAGAAAATAAAAAAGAAAAGAAAAAAAGGAAAAATTTGACTTTAAGGTTAATATTCCTAGTTGCTGATAAGACTTGAATTGCCTTTCCCAACTTAGAATTGATGAGCACTAAGTAATATACAGATTTGTTGAATCATTATATGGTACACCTGAAAGTAATACAATCCTCTATGTTAACTATAGTGGAATTAAATGGGGAAAAAAGCCATTTATGTGTAAAACAAAATAAATATGAAAATTTATACATGAAAATTTAAATTAGGCATTATAGTTATAAATCGAAGAAAATAAGACATGTGGGCAGATAGGGAAACTTTAGAATTCCTCATTCACTTGGGTGTAGAAAGGGTAAATTATATTGAATTGCGTTGTGTTTAATAAATTATTTCTTCTCTTTCTTCTCCCAAGCTAATTGCTAAAATAAAAATAGGCATTAATGACAGTTTCTTCTGGTGTATTAAAGAAATTATTTTAATGCTGTATGTATGTCTGTCAAATTATGATGAAAAAGGTATTTTGTATCGCTGTTACCTTGTCCTGCCTTGGATGCATGAGATCAGTGAAATTTATGAGGTTCTTAAGTTCTTACCAGTAAGAGTCTGTCTTTTCTTTTCTAGGATTTACTGGGACATTGCAACTGCCGGACAAAGAGAAATTTGGTTGGCAAATAATGATTGCCTCTTATGGGAACATCAGGCAAAACATCAACTTGACTAAATAGTTTTTTTCCTGTAGATTGTACATTGACCAAAAAAGCAGGTAATCATGCAGCGCTCAGTCCATCTCTAAGAGAATTAGAGTGGTGTTACTCTCAACACTTTATCCTCCCTTACCCCATTGTTCATGCCTAACTATACAGAGAGACTCTAGTTTCTAACATAAAGCATAGCTAATGATACATGTATTACATGACTAAAAATTAATCAGTTCAAAGTTCATGGTGAAGGGTAAATGTACAGTCTATGACTGGAGAGGTTAGGAGACATAAAGAACATTTGTTCTTACTGTATTGGACAAACATAGTAACTAGCAGAGCCAAAAACAAACAAACAAACAAACAAACAAAAAACAACAACAACAACTAGGCAGTCACTACTAATCACTATGAGAGTGGTTCATATCCTGGGTCTAAGAGTAGTTCATATCCTAGGTTATATGATGATTTCAAGGATTCTGAAGAATGCCTTGAAGTTATATGTAAGTTTGCATATTTGCACATTTCTGTGTAACACAGGACTGTTTGAAAGGAAGAGAAATACAACTCAAAATTGTTTATGAAAGGGGTAGATGTATTGACTCATTAGCAAAGCACATGCTGGGACATAGGAGAAATTTCCATTGAAATTCCCATTGAAACAATTAGGGAACTTGGATGTCATTAAAATATCTGTCCCTGTTTCTCCCCTTCTCTGCCCACCCCCAGCCTTTTCCTTTCACAGGTTTCATTATATCTCACACATGCCAGGGCAAGTTGTGAGACATTGAGATATGGCCAGATTCAGGACTGATTCACACACTAAAAGCCTAGCAACTAGAAAGATTCCTCCACAATTTCAGTTACAAAATGCTGGGCAAGTGCTCATGTTGGTAAAGTTTGGGTAAAAAAATAAACCATCTTTCAATTGCTCTATCCAATCCAGATGATTATTGTTGTCTCGGTTCAAATCACATACGCAAGCAATTGATCATGGTGGCAGGAGCTATAATTGGCTTAGTACATTTGAAGCAAATGGCTTGAAGTACTTTCCATGATAGGGAAGGGCTGTTTGGATTCTACAGTAATCTTTTAAAATTTTGTAATTGGTCAGCCAGACACAAGCAGAGACACACAAAAACATATAGGAAAGATGGTAAAGCCATTGGTAAGAATTTTGGTCACAGAATCTGTGTTCATCTTTTAACTTACAACTACATCACTAATTCCTTATTAGACTTTCAGTTTCCATTCTAACAGTGACCTAGAGATACAGGATTCTAAAATTTTTAAACCTTGGAGCAAGAAAATACAAATCAGAACCAAACATACAAATTCCCTTCCGAAAGATGAATAAACATGTGTAAGTGATACTTGGACTACAGTTAGCACATTTTTAAATGACATTTTTAGTTTTAGAACTCATTTTTTTCTTTGGGCTTATTCCTTAACTGTATGCTTTTAAAATTTAATGTACTATATTGTTTGGAATATTACTGATTTCATTCATTTTTTCTTAATTTCATAAATAAAAAAAAAACAATTTGTGCTCCTTAAAAACTACAAACCGAAATACAGAACTTTATTTAATAAATAGTGAAAGCTCCCACCTTTAACCTCTTCTCATGCTCCAGAATGCATCACTGTTGACACTTTATAGTCTATCTGTTCAGCTATTTTTCTGTATACATACACATATACTCATACTCCTTTAAGTCTTATTTTTACTAAAATATCATATTTATATTGGCAGAAAATATTAGTATGCTTTTTTCAGCCAAATAAAAATCAGGAATTCCTTCCATTTCAGTAATTTGTGCTTATTTGTCTAATCCTTCTAATTATGTAATATCCCACCATGTTAATGAGTGTTATCAAATATTGAGTGCATACTATATACTGGTTCATATTCTGAGCCCTTTAAATGTCATGTCCAAATCTTCACAAACCAAAAAATCTGTGAGGTAGGAATTATAGCTACCTCACTGATGGGCAAATTGAGGCAAAGTAAGTAAGTTACCCAATGACTGACCTAACCATTCTTTTAATGGTGGACCTTTAGAATACCTCAAATGTTTTCACCATTATAAGTAACACTGCACTAGAAAATCAGAAGTGACTTCACTTGTTCAGTAAAATAAACTGCAAGTTTAAGTTTTAGAGTTATGACCGAGTGTTCCTTCAAAATTCCTTATTGCCATGGGGCACCAGGGTGGCTCAGTCAAACTTCCGACTTCAGCCCAGGTGATGATCCCATCGTCCATGGATTGGAACCCTGAGAGGGACTCTGGGCTGCCAGCTCGGAGCCTGGAGCCTGCTTTGGTTTCTGTGTCTCCTTCTCTCTCTGCCCCTCCCCTGCTCACGCCCTTTGTCTCTCAAAAATAAAATAAACATTGAAATAAAATTTAAAACATTGCTTATGCCATATATAATACTGACAAATTTAAATACTTTGATTTTGCTAATCCAATAAGTGAAAATTTGTGTTTGTCACTTGAGTTTTTCTTTCTTTGATGAAAAAAGTTAAGTGTATTTTCACAGGCTTTGTGATATGAATGTATTGTTTACATATAGATAGGTCTGCTCATATCATACCCTTTTCTATCAGGTTATTGTATTCTCTATTGGGTTTCATTATTCTTACAAATTTAGTTTTGTTTTTTTTTTTCCATGTCTTTTGGAATGGAAATGAAAATATGCTACTCGGATCTCCCTCTGCGGGGAGCAGTACTAATTCATGGTCCTCAGCGCTGTCTTTCTGGACCAACTTCCAGGTTCACTCACGTAAAGACACTTTCCAACTCCCATAGAGCTGCTCCTACCAGTGGCTGAGCAGGAGGGATATGAAGCAGGCCAGTTCCAGTGAGAATAGGTGGTCTGTATGTGTGACTTTGGATTGAGAACTCGAACGATCGGACCAGCAAGGATTATCGTTTAACTGTGAAACCTGAAAGTTCAAGACTCTTCATACCCAAATCTCCTTTCTTTGCTCACTCTACATTGTTTCCTGAATCCAGATCCGAAGCCCCACTGCCAGTTCTGACTTGGGATTTGCTTCTAGATGGATCTGAACTAATGCACTCTCCAACTCTGTTTATGAGAATCTTTACTATACAGAGGTTCTGCAGTTGCGTTGTCTTTTTGTTTTTGTTTTTTTGATAAATTTATATTTATCACTGTGGTTTCTAAGTTTCATTCATTTCTTAGAAAGATTTTTCAACTCCTATATTAAAAAAGTGTTTCTTTATGTTTTCTTCCAGTACTTCTATGCTTTTAAGGTTTTTTTAGTCCCTGTAATTCAACTGAATTTTAAATGGTGTGAGGTAAAGATATAATATCAAATTTGTTTCCAGATATATTGTTAGTTGCCCAATAACATTTTTCTCTATTTTTGTATATTTATTTTACCAGCTGAACATGAGAATCACCTTAAGGTAACAAATAATTTGGACATATTATTAAAGTCAAATTGACTATATCAATTAATTGAATTAGAGAAATCATGTATTTTAAATATTAGGTCCTCTCCTTAAGGAATATGATTATCCTCCCAATTATTCCAGTATTCTTTGTGCCCTTCTGTGAAGTTTTGTGGTTTTTGGCATATAGCTTCTGCTGATTTCTTGTTAAATTTATTACCAGGTATTTTATATATTTTGTTGTATTGTTCATATTACTTTTATTTTTTTTATTTACAAACTATTGAACTATATTTTATATATCTTAGTGGTACAAGTTTATAAGAATCAACAACATAAAGTGCCATATGCAAATGGTGTATGAACCACAAATAAATTCATCAAATAAAGACAAATATATTTTCTGGATATGATATTTTCTATTCATAAGCAGAAATAACAAATATTATTTTTCAAAAATAAGAAAAACAAAATTAAAATTATTTTAAATTAATCTTGGCTGCTTGCTTACTTGGATTTTTTTCTAACCTTGTTTTTAACTTTAGCTATTAAATTTGATAGTTCCAGGGGCATCTTGGTGGTTCAGTCAGTTAAGTGTCAGATTCTTGGTTTCGGCTGACAGCACAGAGCCTGCTTGGGATTCTCTCTCTCCCTCTCTCTCTCTATTCCTCCCCTGCTCACAGCCTCTCTTTCTCTCTCTCTCTCTCTCAAAATAAATAAATAAACATTTTTTTAAAAATTGGTAGTTCCTATTTGCCTCTTATTTTCTTTTACCTTTAAAAAATCATAAGAGGGGCGCCTGGGTGGCGCAGTCGGTTGAGCGTCCGACTTCAGCCAGGTCACGATCTCGCGGTCCGTGGGTTCAAGCCCCGCGTCGGGCTCTGGGCTGATGGCTCAGAGCCTGGAGCCTGTTTCTGATTCTGTGTCTCCCTCTCTCTCTGCCCCTCCCCCGTTCATGCTCTGTCTCTCTCTGTCCCAAAAATAAATAAACGTTGAAAAAAAAATTTAAAAAAAATAAATAAAAATAAAAAATCATAAGAAAATAATTTTTCATGGATTAAGACTAATTTTATATCCTTTCATAACAGCTTGATCCCTCATTTCATTAGTATATTTCTAAAACACAGAAACAGCTAGCTCTTTTGTATGCTGTTGAAGATAGGATTATTAGAAGCAAGCAAGAGAAAAATAAAATGCAAAATTTACATCTTCCCATCAGCTCTTACATAAGATACCTTTGACAGAACCCCAGGTTATATTCCAAGCAACTGAATATATTGTGAAACATTTTTAGGAGGCTATCCAAATTCTAGCCCGAGTGAACTGCTTGTTTTATTATCAGGTGAAATATATCCACAATATGTTTATCACTTAAATTTTGGGTTATAAAACTCAGACCAGTGAAACATAATGATATCTCTGACACAGTAATTGTTGTTATCTAATAAAGCCACTTATTTAACTTTTGTTTATAAAAACAAATCAAAGCACAAATTTACTTGACTACTCTCAACTTGGAAATATTTGTTGTGAGTGGTTAACAAAGCCAAAGTAAACTGTCATTTTACATTTATAACTTTATTGGGTATATTTGGAAATAAATTTTGTGAAATAAGGCCAAACAGCTAATGAAGACCTTATCTTAAGCATTGTGATTATCAGAAAGACATACAATATAAAGATAATGAAATAAGTGGTTCAGGTATATGCTTAAGGAACACAGTCTAATATACGTCTGGATCTGGTTCTGCCGAGGTCACTTGCAGCTCAGTGGCAGTGAACCAGTTGCTTGACTCTTCTGTTAAATGAAGACAGTCAAATCCTTATGCCTCTTCACAGGGACTTTTTGAAGATTAAAAAACAATGTGCAAATGAACATTCTTTTTATAAAATACTATGCAAATGTCAATGATGATCATTCTACAAAAAAATCATAACTCAAGCATTTTATTTTTAAATAATTTAAACATTAAGCAAAAGCCACTGAAACAGCTGTGTTTGTTTCTCAGCTGCCACAAACCCCCATTTATAAAATTAGATAAAAGCAGGGAAATGTAGTTTACCACTGATGGGTAGCTGTATCAGGTAAAAAAAAATAATAACTTGTTAATAAATTTTTGGTCTGCCCTATCTCCATTCAACTAGAGCTTAGCTAATGGTGCATTTTATAGTAATAGATGAATGTATGCTTAACTAGGGTCTAAAACTAAGTTCTTAATTTGACTTTTTTTTCACTTACTTGATTCCATTTTCTCTGATTTCCTGTTCTCATGCCCATGGTTATAAGATAGAACATATTCCTTCCACTCCTTTCCTCTTAGGATGAAAAAAAAAATAAGGCGATTAAAAATTTTAGATTTATATGCACTCTGCAAAATTTATCTCCTTTTACATTTCTTCTTGAACACTATATGTTAGCAATACTGATCTTCTTTCACAATTACTCTGGAATATCAAGCGTGCTGTCATCTCTGATCTTTTGCCCATACTATATTCTTCTACCTCACATGTTTGTCCTCAGGTATTTACCTGGCTTTATGGCTCCTTCAGATTTTTGTATAAGCATACCTTTAGTGGTGAGGTCATCCCTGACCACACTGTTTGCATTTCTACTTTCCATCTTTGACCACTCTATTTGCAGATTCCACTTTGCATCTCTTTGCTTTACTGCTCTTAACTGTTTCATTACCACCTGCATATATTTTTTACTTATTTTCTTATTGTCTATTCCCCATTAGAACAGAAACTCCAAGAGGGCTTTTGTTTTTTTGTTTTTTTTTTTTGGTTTGTTTCCTTGTCTACTATGATCGCATATAATAGGTTTTCAACAATATTAATTGAATGGATCATACTATGTGCAACAAAGACCTTTTTTTGGTATTAAATTTTTTTATTTTAATTTGAGTATTGTTAACATACAGTGTTATGTTACTTTCAGGTGTACAATATAGTGATTCAATAATTCTATATATGATAAGTGTACTCTTTAATCCCCATCACTTATTTCACCCATCCCCCCTTCCAATTCCCATTTCCCGTTTGTTCTGTAAATTACAAGTCTGTTTCTTCGTTTGTCTCCCTCTTCCCCCCCCCTTTTTTTTCTTAAATTCACATGTGACTGAAACCATATTATATTTGTCTTTCCCTGACTGATTTATGTTGCTTAGCATTATACTCTCAAGCTCCATCCATGTTGTTGCAAATAGCAAGATTTCATTATTTTTTGGTTGAATAATATTCCATTATATGTATATTCCATTATCCATCCATTTATCAATGGATAAAGATGCAGTGTGTGTATGTATATGGTTGCGTATATGTACATACATATATATATGGAATATATATTATCAATGTGTATACACACACACATACACACACACACACACACACATATATATATATATGAAATATATATATTATCGATCAAGGGACACTTTGGCTTTTTCCATAATTTGGCAGTTGTAAAAATGTGCAATAAACATGGGGGGGCGCATGTATCCCTTTGAATTAATGCTTTTGTATTTTGAGGACAAATACCCAGTAGTGCCATTACCAGATCATAGGGTAGGTCTATTTTTAAAATTTTGAGGAAACTCCGTACTGTTTTCCACAGTGACTGCACCGGTTTGCATTTCCACCAACAGTGCACAAGTGTTCCTTTTTCTCCACATCCTCACCACCACCTGCTGTTTCTTGTGTTGTTGATTTTAGCCATTCTGACAGGTGTGACATGATATTATAGTTTTGATTTGCATTTCCCTGAGGACAAGTGATGTTGAGCATCTTTTCATGTGCCTGTTGGCCATCTGGATGTCTTCTTTGGAGAAATGTCTGTTCATATCTTCTGCCCATTTTTAACTGGATTATTTGTTTTTTTAGGTGTTGAGTTTTTAAGTTCTTTATATATTTTGGATAGTAATCCTCTCTTGGATATGACATTTGCAAGTATCTTCTCCCATTCCATAGGTTGCCTTTTAGTTTTGTTGATTGATTCCTTTGCTGTGCAGAGGCTTTTTATTTTGATGTAGTCCCAATAGTTTATTTTTGCTTTTATTTCCTTTGCTTCAGGAAACATATACAGAAAAATGTTGCAGTGGCCGATGTCAGAGAAATTGCTACCTGAGCTTTCTTCTAGGATTTTTATTGTTTTAGGTCTCACATTTAGTTACTTAATGCATTTTGAGTTCATTTTTGTGTATAGTGTAAGGAAGTGATCCCGTTTCATTGCCAGTAGCTATACAGTTTTCTCAATACCATTTGTTGGAGATACTGTCTTTTTCACATTCTCTCCTCCTTTGTCAAAAACTAATTGACCATATAACTTTAGGTTTTTTTCTGG
Source organism: Herpailurus yagouaroundi (assembly GCF_014898765.1). Classification (NCBI taxonomy): domain Eukaryota; kingdom Metazoa; phylum Chordata; class Mammalia; order Carnivora; family Felidae; genus Herpailurus; species Herpailurus yagouaroundi. The sequence continues at coordinate 4,576,344 of NW_024412469.1, forward strand.
GTTTTGTATTCGTTTGTTCTATGTGCCTATTTGTGTGTCAGTATCATAGTGTTTTGATTGCTGCAGCTTTGTAATATAACTTGAAGCAAAGAGTTTTCTTAAATGTCAAATATGTTGCTATAGCAAATCAAAGGATCATTCCAGGAAGCATCCTAACTGTCCATTGATAGATGAATGGATAAACAAGATGTGTTTTACGCACACACTCTCACACACACACACACGCACACACACAGGAATACTACTCAGTCATAAAAAATAAGATCTTGCCACATGTGGCAACTTGGATAGACCTAGAGGGTTTTATGTTAAATGACATTAATTGATGGTTGTCAGAGGGGAGGGAGTGGGAAGATGGCAAAATGGGTCAAGGAAGGTAGGAGGGACAGGTTTCCAGTTATGGAATAAATAAGTCATGAGAACGAAGGTACAGCATAAGGAATACAGTCAATGGTATTGTCATAACGATGTATGGTAGCTACACTTCGGTGAGCATAGCATCAAGTATAAACTTGTTAAATCACTATCTTGTACACCTGAAACTAATGTAACATTGTATGTCAACTATACTTCAATTAAAAAATAAAATAAATAATAAAATTAAAATAAAATTATGAATCAGCTGGTAAAGGAAAAAAAAAAAAAGATCACTCCAGGAAAGACTGTGGTTTATTAAAGAAAACAAAGATTGATAAAGCTTAGGTTATAGTCTGAAATTTGCAGCACTACTCAGCTACAGCCAGTTGAAAGGTGGCCAAAATGTCCAGAGAAATCAATTAGTAAAGGCTTTGAATGTTAATGTGCTCTGTTCAGTAATGATACTGAAACAAGAACCAAGCAGCCCAGTACAGATTACATGGGGAAGGAGAAACAAGGGACACAATGGTGAACTGGAAAAAAGAAGGCTATGTCCTTAGCACCTAAATTACATATTACATGAGTTCTCTGATAGGAAAGAAGAGATAGTGATATAAGAAGACACTGTACATCTATTCATCTATTATAGTTTACTTAATACAAGGTTGACTTGTAAACTGTAAACTGTAGTTCTCATACTTGAGGGTGGACTAGGGGACTCTCATCTAATTCCATCGTATCTTCACAAAACTCAAGCCACTTTACACATGAAACATTGAGATTATTTGAAATAAAACATACCTTTCGACTGATAAGAGTCAAGATCTTACTGCCTAATGCTCACTGTCAGTATGCCATCCTGTAAAAATTAGTTCAGTGTGAATTCAAGTATCCTCCACAATGCAATAACTTCATTCTTTGTCAACACTATTATCTGTAACACTGTTTGGATGCAAACAACCAGATTTCCATCTGTTTCAAATGCAGAGTGCAGTTGTGTTAATGGTCTAAAGAGAGAATCCTTGAAGCTTAGCTTACTACTTAAACAGGTAAACCTGCTCACCCTGCTTCCCCCATTTCCCACTATGAACCAAACCTTCGAAAGGAGATATCAAGGGACTATAGGGGAAACATATATGCTGTTTTGAACGCAGAAGCTTGGATTAACCACTAAACACAGTGAAGAGATTCCATAGAGAAGGGAGATGAGTGAAAGCTGCTTTGTTGTTGCTTAGTTCACAAGTATTTTATGTTGAATAGTGGAAAACTGAGGGTCCTTATTTCAGTTTGTTCTAAGGTAGCTCAACATAGTTTTCTCTAGTTATATTCATTTCTTTAATCTTTTGCTAGAGTTAGTGTGAAGAAAAAACAAATTATATCAAGGTATCAAAACAGATGGATTTTTATCTATGTTGGGTTGGTTTTGCTTCTTATTTTGCATTTTTCATGAAGAATTATATAGCTATATTATATATAGCTATATTATATATATTATATATAGTCTCTGCAAAGACCTGCAAGGGAGTTACTGGTCTCATTTTGCAGATGATGAAAATAAGAGGTTAGGTAATTTGCCCAATCAATATATTTAAATGGCAAAGAATATTTAAATATATATTTTATAAATCTACATCAATGGCACCACATTTAAGAAATGGTATTGTCTTTTTGATTTGTTAAAATCTTCACAACAGAAGAAAAATATATATTTGTAGTGCATTTGTGTTGCATTCGCTGCTTCTCCATTATAGAGCAACAGATTTCTAACTACACAAGGATGACTCAAGGTAAGTGTGCATATTAAATTCAATTTCATAGCCAATTATTGCCAAGGGAAAGGACTCATTGTTTATGACATCATTCGTATTTACCATATCAATATACTCATCAAATACCAATAAATATTTATTGAGGATGAGAAAGGAAATATCACTTTGCAAAACAAAAAAGAAATAAAAAGAAAAGAAAACTATTTGTCAAAGATACATAGATGCAAATAAGTTGAACTTTGCATGGACAAAAAAAAGTACAAATTTTCATTCTAACACAGAATCTTTGAACTATTTTTTTAACAACTAAAATTGTAAGGATTTTAAAGTAGAATTCACTTTGGAACATAGAATTATTGACTCCTGTATCAGTCCATCTAACCCAGACATCTAAATTTCCTCTGAGATGTTTTTGTTTTAGAATTTAGTAAAGTAAATCTTTCAACTTCACTAACCTGAAGCAAAACCACTAGGAAGAAAATCTATATATATAAAAATTCCAGAAGCATGTTAGACTTTAAATAATACTTTGAAAAAGAAGCATTTTCGAAAATATCTTTTACCAATATTATTTCCAAATCGGAAATTTGTTTTCTGTTTATGACTTTAGATTTATAATCTGTTAAAATATTTAGGGTTTTGAGCCAAATTTAAGAAATGTTACAGTACTTGTGATTTTATGCAATTCATCTTATTCTCTATAATGCTGGTTACCTTTTTATATGTCACTAAATTTAAATGGGATCTCTTTATTTTTTCACTATTTTTCCTAATAACTATAGTTTCTCAGGAATGGAGTACTTCCAATATTTCAACACTTTCATCTTAATACACTATTAATACCAAATTAATGTGGTACAAAAATTGTTATTGTAATACCCTTTAAAACATAGGGACCTACATGAAGAAAAACAAATCTAATGTGAATAAACTTTAAAAATTATTTTTATCCATAAAGTCTGTAGGAATACCAGGTACCTATTTTGACAAATACAAGTTTTATTCACACTTAACTCCTCCACTCTGGTTTAAATGTCACTTTTAACTTGTTCAACATTGCTCAAATAACATGAATAAAACATTTTATATTATATAATAATCAAATGCCTGTTTTCTCAGGTAACCTTAAATGCTCTCTTAAACTTTTCACAGGCCCAAAATCAATTAGAATCAATGTTAACATCATGAATTATCACATTATCTATTCTCATTAATAGCTTTTAATCACCTCTAGTGACATGTCAGTAGTTACTTTAAATTGCATTGCTTTTTTTATTAAAAACATGTAAAAATAAACAAAAGAAGAGCTATAATAATAATAATAATAATAATAATAATAATAACTATAACAGTACTGTTTTGCTTTTGACAGTGCTTCACTATCCTGTATATATTTTGACCTTTCCAATAATCTGGTTATTATCCCTCTTTTACAGAGAAGGAAACCAGGACTCATAAAGTTTAAGTGACATATTCAAGGTCACTTTGCTAATATGTGGAAGAACAGGCATGGAGGTCAGTGCTAGAATTAGAATTCCAAGGTCAGTGTTTTTTCTATTCTACAAAATAGCAGCATTGCTTTGATTCAACTTTGAACTTTAATAAAGAATGAACATTGTATTGTTGCTACATATATGGAGCAAAATGCAGCATTTTCACTGTAGCTCTAAAATGAATAAATTGCCTTTGTGTATTTGATGGTGATTATAGTAGGTTAAAAAAGTAAATTTAGGTGCTAACAGTTCTGAAAATAAATACCAAATAATATTAAAGAGTATATAAGTCATGACATGCTGGCATTTTTTTTTTCTGTTTTGGACTAAGTTTTAAAAGATGAAAATTATCCAGATGGCTTTGCTGCATGAAAAGTGTCTGGAAATGATGCTTATTTTAAATCCTTGGGGCGCCTGGGTGGCGCAGTCAGTTGAGCGTCCGACTTCAGCCAGGTCACGATCTTGCGGTCCGTGAGTTCGAGCCCCGCGTCGGGCTCTGGGCTGATGGCTCAGAGCCTGGAGCCTGTTTCTGATTCTGTGTCTCCCTCTCTCTCTGCCCCTCGCCCGTTCATGCTCTGTCTCTCTCTGTCCCAAAAATAAATAAACGTTCAAAAAAAAAAGAAAATTAAAAAAAAGAAAAGAAAAAGCTTACAATGTGAGTGCATAAATGATTGAACATTGTAAAGTGTAGTTTTCTTTTAACATTGTAATATTTTGTCCTCTTAAATCTCATAAAGAAGTATATATCTTCACCCTTTTGATTTGCATTATGCATGCTCTGTCTCTCTCTGTCCCCCCAAAAAATAAATAAACGTTGAAAAAAAAATTTAAAAAAATCCTTATAGATTTATATTTTTATGGTACACCCAAATATCAAGGAAGACAGTACATAATACAAGACCCCAAAATTTTATTCTTAAAACAATAAACAGTTATTATTTTGCTAGAATAATATAATTTTTGCAATTTATTCTTTAAGTGGTGTATAAAACTCAAATATTCGACAATTTTTGACACTCAGTTTCAACATTAGCTATCTAAACTTGGTAATCATTTGCCCTGAAAACCATTTCCAACACACCTCTGAAGAGAGTCGCTGTAATTCTAGTAAAACACTCATCATCATCACCAGGTTAGCCAGGTATCTCCTTTCTCAGAACCTAATAAAACATGTTCAATCCAAAATTCCAGTGTCAAAATGTACTATTTGTCAGGGTTGTGTTAGCCTGCAATAAAATAAGGGAAAGCTCACACGCTTATGCCAAAGTTAAATCATTACAATTATTGAAATAAAAGTTTCAACAAAAGCCACTAAGGCAATTTAGAAAAGTATATTAGTTATCTTCTGTTATAGATCAAATTACCCCCAAATTTCACAGCTTAAAATGACAAACTATTATTATCTAAAACAGTGTCTGAGGGTTTAAAATACAGGTGTGGCTTTACTGGGTGGTTTTGGCTCAAGTAGTTCCAGTCACAGCTGAGACAACATTATCTGAAAGCTTGACTGGGGCTGGAGGAGCCACTTCCAAGATGGCTCACCCTCATGCCTGAGGGGGGAAAAAAAAAGTTTTCTGTTTAATGTTTTTATTTATTTCTGAGTCTTTCTGACACTTTAGATATTTAAGTTAACTAAGTTGATGTGAGAAACCTAAGAATTCTTCACTTATGTCTTTCTCTTATGTAATTCTAAAAATATTAAATAATCTATACACCATAATTTACATTTTAAGTATTGTCTTACCCTATCAGTATTTAATATGTTAAATGATTATACCCTTATAGCAGGAGAAATTTATAAGGTACCAAAATTTCAATTTTTTAGATTAATACAGATCATATATTCTCATCAACTGGAATGTTGGCATATGACCTTCTTTTATATTAATCTTCTTTACTATAATGAAAGACTTTGACATTTCAGGCTATGACAGAGTAGCTCACTACCTCTGCAGTATGGACAGTCATCTTGTATCTTTGAAGATATTCCTTCTCATTGTACTCAAATTAAGGTCATTTTGAGAACTAAATATCTTCTACTCAAGCCATTCACTTATGGAACTCCAGGTATGCTGGAGATTATAATCAGGTTGTACCAAAAGAATCTTCCAGATATTGAAATGTTATAGTTCTGAGAGAGGAAGAAAAAACACCTAGATAAAATAGGGGTAGGAAGGCTTCCATCTTGGACAAGACAGTAAATAATAACTTTAAATAGTATTAGATATTTTGATATCTGAATTTTCTAACACAGAAGAAAATATACACTCAGAAAAAGCAAATTTACAGGCAGCATATCAGAGTTTTACTTACTCCAAAGGGAAATGAACCTATTTCTTCACTTTAGTAAAATTAGTTACTATGTATGAGGTCCTACTATAAGGACACACAATATAACAAAAAACAAACTAACAAACAAACAAACAAACAAAAACAACAACAACAAAAAAAACAGTTGTTGATATAATTACCTTCATTTTGTTCATAAGAAAAGTAAGGTCAGTTGTATCAATTAACTTTCCCAAATAAGAGCTGGTCTTAGGATTCACACTGAAGGTTGTTTAATTGTGATATAAGTGTTCTTACTAATGTATTCTTTAAAATAGCATTCTAACAGTGCCTATTTGTCAATATCTAAATAAAATATAGTCTACACCTTCATTTTTACTCATATATACAAAAACTACATTGAGTATATTTAACCCAATTTGATACTGTTTGCTCTTCTCTCCATTGCTATTACAGAAAATATAAATATTCAATAAAAACTTGTGACTTCCTTTTCTTATAATACTGTATTTTATAAGCATATTATAGATAGTAATGACTGATGAAATGTTTCCTAAAAGAAGTAAAGGTGGCAAATAATTTAGATCCTTGTCTAAAAAGTAATGTGGAATAATGTAGGAAAGATCCAATAACAATATGAAGTATGTTAGGATGGTGACATATGGCCTGAGACAAAGCCAGATAACCACCACACACTCCAATGTGATTGAAGGTGACTGATTTACATAGCTTGGTGAACCCAGTGATTGAAGAGAGGAGGAGGGGGCAGTCGGTTGGCTTGATGGCTCAGTCAGTTAAGCATACAACTCCAGTTCAGCTCAGGTCATGATCTCACAGTTTGTGGGATTGAGCCCTGCATCAGGCTCTGCTCTGACAGAGCAGAGCCTACTTGGGATTCTCTCCCTCCCTCTCTCTTTGCCTACCCTGCTTGCACTCACTCATTCTCTCTTGAAATAAATAAAAATTTAAACATGATAAAGAGAGGAGGAGACAATAGCTTCTGGAGATTAAACCAATTCCATTTCAACCAGTTCCCTCTTCCTGTGCCAAAAACTCAGAGCAGGGAGAACCTGATAGACATTCATTTTTCACATATTTGATGTATACATACACAAAATGTATATGAATAAATATACATGTAAATGTTGAAAAAAAGGGACTGAAATAAGCAATCATTAAAAAATTGTGAATCTTCCGGTTATTTCCTGATTTTGGTAAACATTCAGATACATTTCACTATGCAGCTAAAAGTAACAACAACAAAAATTTCTTCAGACTTTTTGTAGTATTGGAAAGAACATGGGATGTGGTAACAGAACTAGCTGACTGCCTGACATGTGTGCATGTTGATTCTTCTGTAGAATAAGAAGGATCACATCAAATATATGACATCACATAACTATAAAATGGGATCCAAATAGACTATATGAACCTAGACCAAGCAGTTAGTCCATATTACCTTGGACCCAATTTCAGATTCTTGCCCCTGAAATGGAAGTCCTTGTTGTTCATCATTCATACAGCACTTAGAGATTTAAGTGAAACGATGTATGTTATACATTCAACAGTTGCCTGGCCTATTGTAAGTATTCAATGAACATCAACAAATGCTAATACAGTTTTTGTGATTACCACTCCAAAGAACCAAAACCAAAACAAAAAACACCAAACCCAAAACCAATAACTGTCCTTAGGTGTATTTAGAAAATTTAACCAAGGAAAAAAATATGAAAAAAAGGTTGACCCTTATGTTTGCAACATTATTTTTGAGTAGTATTATAATTTTTACTAAAATATTAATATTTATACACTGTCTAGAATACAATGGTCAAAATCCCAAGCATGTTAATATATTCATATTTAATTGATAAATGTATATGCTTATTTAATATTGTTGATGAGCTATAATTTTTAAGAACTATTGAACAGTGCAATTAATTTTCAAGAATAATCAGTCAAAAAACATCAATGGTTTTCATAAAAAAGAGTTTAGTTCTTTTGCCTGCAAAAAAAAAAAAAAAGATGAAAAATATCTCCTTCAAAAATTAGAATATAGTTCCAAAGGGCATCTAAATATGGAGAAACTTATCTTACCTGAACTTTCGAACCTGTTGAAAAATTCCTCAGGAGGATCTTTGTTTCTCTATTTCTCAATCTTTGAAATACTGATACTTGCTCTCCCCATTTTCATTTTACTTCATAAAGGATTGCGCACTTCATTTTCCTCTTATACTAACTTCAAACATATCTGCTGTTTATTCTTCAATAGCATGGCTCATCTGCTTAACTACAGTGACAGTAAACCTGCAGAATTACTGAAGAAATATGCCCTATTTCATAATAAAATGAGCTCTTCAACCATAAACCCCTGATTATATCTCTCCTTCTGATTTTTACAAAAATTTTCCTCTTATCTACTTTAATGAAGCACATTTGCCCTTGGAATACCTTTTTTCATTAGCTTTAGTATATCTAAAATATGGTAGTTGGAGTCTAAATTGACTAAGGACACTTAAAATACATGCACGTGGAAAAATATTTGATATTAAATCACTTTATCAATTTGTTTCATAAAAGTTCTGTCTCTTCAACTTTCCTTAAAATTATTCAGTGATGATTAGGGAGGCAGAAAACAGAGGTTGATGGAGGAGATTAATAGCCTTTTAAACAGATGCTAAAACCTGACCTACTGGATATTTGAACCAAATTGTAAAGTTTCTAAATGAAAGGGATGATTCTACAGCTTGTCTGGCTGGGCAGGTGTATCCTTCTCTCATGGATTTTTTTGTTTTGTTTTGTTTTGTTTGTTTTGTTTTGTTTTGTTTTTTTAGATTTTCCTGTTCAGTCGAAAATGCCTATCTTCCCTGATAGAAAAAAATACAAGAGGGGCGCCTGGGTGGCTTGGTCGGTTGGGTGTCTGACTTCGGCTCAGGTCATGATCTCGTGGTCCGTGAGTTCGGGCCCCGCGTCGGGCTCTGTGCTGACAGCTCAGAGCCTGGAGCCTGTTTCAGATTCTGTGTCTTCCTCTCTCTCTGCTCCTCCCCTGTTCATGCTCTGTCTCTCTCTGTCTCAAAAATAAATAAACGTTAAAAAAAAATTAAAAAAAAAGAGAGAAAAAATACAAAGGAAAAAAAAAAAAAAAAGCAAAGCATCAGTCGTTTATACCAGCAGATGAGGCCAAATAAGTTAGTCACATTCTGTTATAAAATAGCCTGATATATTAAGGGGTCTCTACCTGTGTTTCTAACATTGTGTGTGTACATTTTCAATGACAGAGCTGAGCCAGAAAATGACACTATCTGTGAGACCATAAATATATTATTTAACTTTTTTTGAAAGTTCAATCTTCAATATTATATGGGTTTCTTTCTACCCCCAATTTAAGATTATGAAATAAAAGCCTGGGAATATTCACTAAAAGTGAAAGATGGTAGAGTTTAATTTTTTATCTTGAATAAACATTATAAAAATTCACCCATTAAAAAGTATTAAAATACTTTAAAAATAAACATTTCCCTCATTCAACTGTTACCCCAACTATTACTAAACTACTTGCCCTATAGCTACATTGTTAAGTATTTGGCAGGTGCCTAAGAAATTAGGATCCTCTTAACAGCGTCTGCCATTGTTGAAAACTTACCAAATACACAGCATTATGCTAACAGCTATAGGTAAATTAATAATAAAAAAGAAAACCCCTTGAAAAAGGGTGAATATGTAATTTATCATTCAAAAATGTATGATTTTGATAACAAAAGGAACGTTATTAATAATTATGGTAGGAAAATAATCTTAATATGAGATTACTCTGGGCAAACCAGGGCATAAATTCACCTGTATATATGTTGTAAATATTTCTATGAGCAAGGATTAAAAGGTGTAAAGAAATGCAGGAAGGCATGAAAATTACCATAGTTAGATGGAATCAGACACAGTGGTGGAAAGAAAATTATAAGCTTTTCATTGGTTGCAATAAATAAATTCACTGTATTTGAAATTTGAAGTAATATCAAACAAATTAAAAAGAGGGATGATTTTAAAATGTTTCCCAAGAATATTAAAATGTAAATAGTAAATGTTTCACTTCTCAGATGAGAAAATTAAAGTAAAAATGTTGAAATAAACATTGTCCAAAGACACACAGTAATATACAAAGCTGAAACCAAATTATCTGCTCCACACTGTCTCCTGATTGTATTTCCTAAGAAAAGATTTCTTGGTTGAGCATCTTGGGAATTCATGCTCTTCCATTATAGTTAGGGGTCTCTTGACAATTTCAATTATCAGAATTGTGCCCTTAGGGAATTCATAAATTAAGTAAGAAGAACATTCTACACATCCATTACTAGAACAATCCTTATGGCATCAATCTCACAAATACCATGCAACTGCTGTTCCCAGTTGGAATACAACAATATCTAGTATATGAAAGTGATGAATATTTTACCAGCTTCAAATCCAAAGTTTTCACTGAAGTTCATAGAAATATGACATTAAAGCATAATCAAATAAACATCAAAAAATAAAATATGTGTAAACTATAAATTATTCCTAAGCTATGATTCATATTATCTTTATGATCAAGACATGATTGGGACCATGTAAAAACTGTAGTATACTGCATATTAAATGGTGAATCAGAATGAGTTTTCTCTCTTCTTTATCACATGCTTGGACAATACATATAATTTGGAAGAAAATTTAAAAGTAGCAGTTATCACAATATCTTATAACAGATATTTAATAAATCGGTCAATCTGGCATCAGGTCATTAAACATGTTTGATTGATCATGTTGAGCAACACAAGTGCAATCCAGTCATTGATAGTTGCTAAGTTCCATCTATCATTAGGCATACCACTAATTGTTTTTAAACTTGTTTTTGAAATAACTTCTAAAAAACTCAATGTATTGGCCAATTACAATGTGTCTCATATTCTAAATATGGAGATATATGCTTACTGGGTAGGTATGTAAAATAATAAGCTATAAATACAATAATAAACAATCATTTATTCATTCATTCAGTCATCAAATATTTATTTGCTTAGTTCCTTTTATGTTCTAAGCATTTTATTAAGCACTAGAATACAGTGGTGAATAAAATATGCATTTTTTTTACAGGGCTTACACTTTCTTGAGAAATTAAATATTTAACAATTAAGATGATTTATGAAAAAAAGTACAGGTTGCTAAAGGGATGTGTGACCTTTTACCATGTAACTAAGTTATTAACTGTGATTGAGTGTGAGAGCTCAAGGAAAGCATTTTAAGATTTCAGAAGTTCCTGGAAATTAACCAATCAGCATTAAAAGTATGCTTGGCAAATAAGAAAGTAAAAAGTCTAAGAGCTATACAAATGCCCTGATGTAACAAATGACATTTCAGAGGAATTGAATTAATGGGAATGTGGGTGGCAGGCACTGTTTTGTTACCAGAAATTTCCATGTTGCAGATCCTTAGGGAGCAGTGATCTGATTGAAGGGTATCTTGCAGCCAAGGATATTTCTTGATACTTCATTACCATAGGGAGCACACTGCTTTTGACTAAACAAATTATATATATTTTGGGTATCCCTGGGGATAAAATTCCCCCAAGTCAGCCTTTTGTGTTGTTGATCTGAATTAGAAGAAAAAATGAGGAGAGAGCGTCGAGCAGTTTATGAGCAAAACTGTAAGAGCTCAAAAGTTGATGTAGCATTTTTTTGAACGCTTACTAGTTAGGTACTGAATTACTTTCCTTTAACTCCATTTTTTTTTCTGCATTGTAACACGATTGTATGGTTTTAGGAATTAGCTATTTCCAAAGAGCATCTCTCATTTCATTAAGTGTATGAGTACAAAATTAGGATTCTAAAAACAGGAGAAACAACATGGATTAGAGAGGCACGTGATGTCTGGCTATCTACCTATTAATGATTCCATTACTGATTGTTGGTTTGGAGGCCAATGTCTTATCCTTCCATTGTAAATTACACTTTTATTCTAGTATCGGGCAAGTAATTTGAACTTTGAAATTATGGAATCATTAGAATTATACATTTTGCCTAATGATTAATCCCAAATTAAAGAAAATATGTTCCATTAGATTAAAACTATACATAAGGCTCCAAGCAGGATTTATAAAAATAAAGACATACCTTTTTCCACATTAATGAAACTCCAGATGATCAAATATAAAAAATATATTGAGAAAAAATAGAAAAGAAAAAGACACAATGGGAGAGCAATTTTCACAGCCCAATTCACAGCTCAAATTTTCATCAGATTAATAGATTCCAGAAGAAGGTGAAGTAGTATCTTCTAAGCTTTAAAGAAAAATAATTTATCAATCTAAAATTGTACAGCAGCTAAGATGTAATTTAAGAGGAGGGCAAAATAAATTTATCATCCATATGTTTCATTGATAGAAAAACTTATGTGTACCGTTCATTAGAAATGTTACACAACAGAAACTACTTTAAAGCAGAAAACACAAAATTGAATTATAGTTCTGGCTTTTGTAAGAATGAGAGGAAGCTATCTTTCCACTCATAATCAAAGGGAAAGAGTAACTCTCCGAACCTGGAGACACAGTGACTCAGTGGAGAGGGTCCACGGACAATGCTGTTAGCTTTTGGTGGAGAGACTAAGCTAGTCCTTGGAGCCATCTCTGCAGAGAGAGAACTGGAAAACAAATACTGTGACATTAATTCCTTTACTCCAAGCTGGAGGACATAGGAACCCAATGAGGGAGTCTGCATAGTTCAGCCTCCAGGGATAAAGGGGTGAAAATGGTGGAGAGTGGTTTAGGGATGCCAAACAAAAACAGCCCATCTCTAAAAAGCATAGCCTTGCTTTTAATATCCAGTTCTGATATTTATGTGTCAATGACATCTATCACTCAAGCTCTTTGTGAACATGTATTCACACTGTTCCATATATCAAATGGCAATATATATATTATATATGTATATTATATATTATATATTATATATTATATATTATATATTATAGGTCTAAATAGTCAGAGAACTCAAAGAGAAAATGAAAAAAAATAACAGGAAATGTAAACGCATATAAAACAACGTTCAACTTGAGGGCGCCTGGGTGGCTCAGTTGGTTAAACATCTGACTCTTGATTTCAGCTCAGGTCATGATCTCGTAGTTAGTGAGATGGAGCCCAGTGTCAGGCTCTGAGTTGACAGAGCCCAGAGCCTGCTTGGGATTCTCTCTCTGCCCTTCCCCCACTCTCTCTCTCAAAATAAATAAGTAAACTTAAAAAACCCCACAACTTTCAACTTCTTCCACTGAGACATATTTGTAAATAAAATTTTAAAAATTAAATAGACACATGGTTTAGAAAATTCAAAAGCATGTGAAATAATTGTCAAATTCGTTATTACCAAATTATACTAAAAAATAAGTGTTTTTATTTTAACCTTATATTGCTAAATAGCATTGTATTGTTAAATATTTATGAATTGAATGCTGCTCAGTTTGCAGTACTAGCTATATTATATACTTCTGTCAAGAATATACATGACAAAAATAATATTAAATCTATATAGATAGACAGCTACACAAAATAGGTAACTTTTTTTTAATAATTAAAAAAAATTAATGTTTATTTATTTTTGAGAGAGACAGAGACAGAATGTGAGTGGGTTAGGGGCAGAGAGACAGAGGGAGACACAGAATCCGAAACAGGCTCCAGACTGGGAGCTATCAGCCCAGAGCCTGACGCAGGGCTCGAACTCAGGAGCTATGAGATCATGACTGGAGCGGAAGTCGGATACCCAATCAACTGAGCCACCCAGGCGCCCCCAAAATAGGTAACTCTTTAAGAAACTATTTAAAGGAATCTATACCAATAGATAAAAATTCACTTTTCATCGTACTGATATTAAGATGAATAAGAATAAATTATGAAACTGTCCATATAAAGGAATATAAGTCTTGCTAACAAAACATTTTAAATTAAATCCAAAAATTCTTATGTAAAGTAAAAGAGCAAAATTAAAAAGTAACATTATGTAGAGAAGAAAGGAAATATAGCAGAGAGTTATATTGATGGAATAAATTAGATAAGAGAAAATCAGCTAAATATGTATAGTCAAAAGGTCTACCTAGAAGTCTGGATTAAGATATTTTTGAATATACACAAATACACATACATATACACAACATGCATGTGTAACTATACAGCATAAAAAAATCTCCATCTGTTTAAGAAAACTGACCTTGCTCATTTATAGTCACATCTTATATGTGCATGTGTGTATGTTCAAAGGTACGTGTGCAATTTTGTGTGTATGTAAAGGAGTTTGTCCTGTAAAGACATAAGTCAATTTTTCTATATGTCATTCAGAAAGTGGTTGGGAAAGAAACTTAATGATCAAACTAAACTTTGTGAACAAAGAAACACACATTTTTCACTGTAATGTGAAATAAATAAAAAAAAAAAAAGATGCTGTCCTTCATGTGTGTACTATCGCCTTTTAAAGTTTTTTTTTTTTTCAACGTTTGTTTATTTTTGGGACAGAGAGAGACAGAGCATGAACGGGGGAGGAGCAGAGAGAGAGGGAGACACAGAATCGGAAACAGGCTCCAGGCTCTGAGCCATCAGCCCAGAGCCTGACGCGGGGCTCGAACTCACGGACCCCGAGATCGTGACCTGGCTGAAGTCGGACGCTTAACCGACTGCGCCACCCAGGCGCCCCACTATCGCCTTTTAAAAATCTATTACAAGCCAAAATATCATTAGGTAACAGTTCCATTGCATCAAACATCTGATACTTGTGGTGGGCATGGTATAATGATGACTAGGAAACTATCCATCTTCTTCTTGACAGATGACCTATTTTAGAATCAGAAAAGCCATCATCCAAGAGAAGTAATTTTACCCATGTTTGTTCCTTTAATGATGACTTACAATTTACTGAGATGATTTGCAGGACAAGGGCTGTTTTGTTTTTCTTTTCTAATTATATTCACATATATGAAGATATATATTATTATTTTTGTTAAGGTTGTTCAGTTTTTAAAACTAACCAATTTGGGGTATATAACAAGCAGATAATAATTTTAATTAACTTATCATCACATATTATTTTCTGTAATTTTATTTTCATTTAGAGTTAATCAATGTGTTTGTGTTTTTTGTTTGAAGTTAACATACGAAGAACTAGAAAGGAGATATACATTTTAAAAAATCTAATCACTTGTTAAAGTTATGCAACTGTTTTATTTTCTAACTATTTGTTATCCACAAAGTTTCTAAAAATTTTAATCAATTGATTTCATGATAAACGATTAGTCAGCAAACTATTTTCTTTTGAGATCTATATTTACATTAATATACACAAAGTAAGTGTAATTGAGCATCAGAAGGGCCCTTTGTGTTCTGTTATTGATGTCTGAGCTCCAACATGAAGGTAGCAATTTAGCATCATGCTATAAATAGAAAAATATAGTGGATAACATTGGCTCATCTTGTGTTTTTAATATTCTCTTCAGGGTAAAGTATGACATAACCTAATTACAGTGGTGGAGCTTTCACTGTAGGGGAAACTATTGTTATTTTATTTGACAATCAAGTAATTAGCTTTCCACTGGATGGTTTATTGTATGTTACTAATTAAGCTATCCATTGGATTAAAAGCTTACTTAAAAATTGGTGAAGACACTGCTGCTATCACATTAAAGAAGACAACACAATATAATGCAAATTCGTATTATGTGATTTTGTCAACTAAGTGTGTGTACATTTCCCTCCCTAAAAAAAGTTATAACGCATTCACATGGGATTTCAAGGAAGAGCCTAAATCACCCCAAGACTGATATATGTTTTAGGTTGTTGACTATGAGGGAAAAAATAGTTTTTTAACTTTAGTGTTTTAAACATTAAGGTAAAGGGGCGCCTGGGTGGCGCAGTCGGTTAAGCGTCCGACTTCAGCCAGGTCACGATCTCGCGGTCCGTGAGTTCGAGCCGCGCGTCAGGCTCTGGGCTGATGGCTCGGAGCCTGGAGCCTGTTTCCTATTCTCTGTCTCCCTCTCTCTCTGCCCCTTCCCGTTCATGCTCTGTCTCTCTCTATCCCAAAAATAAATAAATGTTGAAAAAAAATTAAAAAAAAAATAAACATTAAGGTAAATTTACAATATTTGTCTAAATGGCTAAGTGTATTAATATCGTAGAGTTGTTTGTCAATGACTAATTAATAACAAGGTCTCCTATTCTTTTAACTTAACTAAAATTCAGTGAACAATATAATACATTAATATAATGCAAATGATTTGGAAGTATTCTAGTTTATTGGTTTGGGGATTCAAACTAATTCTTCAGGATGCTAAGACTGATTTTGCGATAAACACCTGAATATCTTGTAACTTATTTTGTCATGAACTGTGGAACCCAGTGACCATGGTTCTTGGTCCGCAGCTCTCTTATATCTAAAATGAGAGATAGACAACAAACCAAGTATTACCGTTCATTGCATAATTACAAGTGTGAAAGTTATATGAAAGAGGGTGTGGAAGGGAGGGGAAGCAATGGGGATGGGACATAGTTTTGGTGGTGTCAGGAAAAGGCCTCTCTCCTGTATGGCTCTCTAATCTGAGAACTGAAAGATAAGAATGACTTAGTAAATGCTGCAGGAGGGAAGTAGGCATTCCATGCAGATGGAGCAGGTGCTGAGGTCTAGAAAGAGACACCATGGGGCACATAACTTAAAAAAAAAAAATTAGTGTGACTTAATAGAAGATGGTGTGTAATCATTCTTCTTTTTTTTTTTTTAACATGTTTATTTATTCTGAGAGAGAGAGAGAGAGAGAAAGCACCCAGATGTGTGAGAGCGGGGGGGGGGGGGTGGGCAGAGAGAGCGAGAATCCCAAGCAAGCTCCACACCTAGAGCAGAGCCCAAGGCCGGGCTTCATCTCATGACCATGAGATCATGACCGGAGCCGAAATTAAGAGTCAGGTGCTTGACTGACTGAGCCACTCAGGCACTCCCAGGCACTGAAGCTTTCTGAGTGAAAATTTCTTTCTAAAAAACTTGAGTTCCCCTAGAATTTGTTGCTAAATGGATTTTTAGGTTGAACCACATAAATCACCCTTTATGTAAGTTAAAAAAAGGTCAAATGTCAACAAATTTATATGGCTTAATCTAATATAATTTCAAAAGTGGTACCACAAATTTTATACTCATGAAAAGGTATTGAATTTCTGTAATTGAACCAGAACAAAAACATTCAAAAAGCATTTAAAACATGCCTCCTCTGTTGAAATGGAATGTTTTTAAGATCATGTTTTCAAGCATTGCATTGCAAAACAGACCTTGCCCCTCAGAGTTACTTGCCTGATGATATCTGTATTTAAAGCTGTAGGGAACTGACTATTGCTGTTTTTAGCACTGCTTTGGCTGTCTAAATCAAGTCAGGACAAATTATACCTGGGATGTGTTGGCAATAGTTGGAGCACTTCAGTGAACCATCCTTTTGATAGTTAGATTATACTTGTCTTGCTACCTTCAGTGTAAATGTAATTTGAGAGGCTTGTTGCTTGTTTCTGGTAAGTGTTGTGACTTGAAGATGAAAATATGTCACACTGGCTTGTTGGTTCTACTTGGAAAAGACATAGAACTGTCAGCAGCAAGAAGGAAGAAAATGTTTCATCATCTACATTAAACTCTAAGGACTTACAAGATCTGCTGTGTAAACAAAGTTGAAGTACTTTTTGTTCACTAACTTCTTGAGCTCCAATATAAGAGTTTCTCTGGGTCTCATTTTTTTTCATAGCTATTGAAGATTATTGTTTAAGAGAAAAAATTGCCCCCAGAGAAAAATGGCTTATTACTTTTAAGATACATCAGAAAGAAAAAAAAATACAAAACAAATATCTCATTTGGAAAAGAAATGATGGAAAAAGTTCACTATGGGATAAAACTTTATTCTCTGAAAATACATGCCACTTGAATTATCTTATATGTTGAGAAGAGGATGGTTTTCCACCTACAAAATAGGAGAGAAATAACAATAATTCAACAAACAGAAATCACATCCAAAAATCTATTATTAACCATCAAGAAATATGAACATCAATTAAATTGTGATCCTAGGAAAGTTAGTTTATTTCATTTTCAGCTCTGTAGCCATTAAACTATGGGTTTAGAGAATATATATTTTATATTCATTGCCAAATATTATTAAGGTTATTGTGTATAATGTATGAGGTATCAATAAATAATGGGTGCCAATTATGAGACATTTTCATTTCCTCACTTAATACTTAAAAAAAAACAATGTCAAAAACCTTCACTGTAGTAGGCATTCAGATTGATGTTAAAATACAATATTTGTCATAAATTATGATTTTTTAAAGGTAGCTTCTGTTTAACGAGATGAGTTTAGAGTGTACTTCAAAGTAATATCTGGTAGGATTGTTATTTTGGTGTTGGTTTTTTGTTCTTGGTATTGTTTTTCCTATTGCCAATTTTTCCCTTTTAATTTCCATCTGTATTTCAGATTTTGGTACTCGATTGCCAGACATAGTGTTTGTCAATGATGTGAATTTTCATTTCCTTCTGAGCCTTCATAAGTATTTTAGTGAGAAGTTGGGGGAGGTTGTATTGACAGATATATGCAAATGCAAATTTGAAACAGATTTTAAATATAATCTTGAAGTTATATTTAGATTTAAAAATTCTGTGACTCTAAGAATGGGTGGATTTAAAGATAAAAGAAATAGAATAAGTGATATGCAAGAGGAGATGACGACATCACATTTATAGATAGAAAGTTTATAAGTTTAATGTATTAGGAAAGATTTATAGAATAATATAAAGAGAAGGGGAAGAGAAATGACATACAATGACATAGAGAAGGAAGGAAAAACTGAATTCATGACAGTGCATTAATTGTCTTTATAAAACAGTTTATTAGATATGCTCACAAGGCTCTGGGCCAGACTGAAAAGTGAGCATATATTTGAAGTAGGTCAAAGTTGTTCATTTTGTGATTTTCTCTAAAAATGCTCTTTGGTCCAAGAACTAGAGTGTTGAACTGATAAATGGGGTTGGTTCAGGGTTGAATCTTGGATGGCAGTTTCAGTAAAACTTTTGGGCACAGTAGAATTATAATAAAAAGAAAACACTAAAATGCTTAAAGAGGTAAAGTAAGCTTGAAACTGATCTATGTGGATCCAGAAAGAATAGGGGAGTTAGAAAAAAACAAGACAGAAGCTAGAGAGCAGTTATATCAGTGATTGTAAAAGTGTTGTATGGTGCGTTGAGACTTTGGTGGGGGTGGGAACGGCACCACTCTTGATAATGAGGCTGTTTGTTGACTCTAGGAGAACTAAAAATAAATGAAACAAAGGAGGACAAGAAACAGAGATGAATATCTCAGATGGAGCTTTGATTTGAATATTAATAATATTAAGAATAAGAAAAATGACCAGTGTTGGCAAAAAGAGACTCAGGTATTGCCTTTGTTAGGGAAGTTGTAAATGGCTCATACAGAATAAAAGATTGTGGTGAAATGATTTGTAAAGGGAGACAAAATGGAATAGCCTCCTTCCCACCACCCACTGTATAACAAGGCCTGAAGTTCTAAAATTTCGTTCTATGCATCTAAATATTCCTAATAACTAACTCAGTACTTGAGATGAGTACATTTTCAATTAAATTTAGTTTAATGGAAGATTGAAACCATTTTACAATAGTTGAAATAATTGGTGCTTACTATAGTTTATCAATCAATAAACTATACATTTTACATGTGGTCATTAGCATGTTTCACCAAATGTTTACAAATCTCCATCTCATCCCACGTCAGGGGATGCATTTTCCTTACCATTTGTAGTTAGGCATACTATATGATCACAATAGCCAAAATAATGTGAGAAAAAGTCTTTAGGAGTCAAAGCATTTTTTTCACTGTTTTCCATTCTTCCCCTGTGACATAGCTACCAGTAACATTTGAGTGGATGGAGACACCATAGACTTGCTTCTCTGATTGAGGACAACAAGCAGTAAAGGTACTAGCTGCTCTACAATGGCGAAAGCTCTGTTGTCATTCTGTAAGCTTGTTAAGAATGGAGCCCTCACCAATTGACAATAGACATATAGCATGAAAGTGAAATACATCTTATTATAAATTTCCTACATTCTGGGGTTAAATGTTACTGTTACAAAATTTAGCCTATACTAACTAATACACATATGTAATGGAGTGTCTGCTTATGATGTAAAAGATGGGTATCAAAACCTTCATAGCAGGGCACCTGGGTGGCTCAGTCGGTTAAGTGTCTGATTCTTGATTTTGGCTCAGGGAATGATCTCAGGGTTCATGAGTTCAAATCCCACTCTCTGCTGTCAGCATGGAGTCTGCTTGGGATTCTCTCTCTGCCTTTCTCTCTGCCCCTCCCCTGGTTTCTCTCTCTCTCTCGCTCTCTCTCTCTCTCTCTCCCTCTCTCTCTCTCTCTCCCTCTCTCTCTCTCTCTCCCTCTCTCCTCTCTCTCTGTCTGTCTCTCTCAAATAAAAAAAAATTTAAAAACAAAACAAAACCTTCATTGTTATAGATCAGGAGACTGAGGCTCAGTGAGATTAAGGAAGAGAGATGGAAATGTTGAGGTGCTACCTTATTCTTCAGAGCCTGAAATATTGGCCATGTTGATAATATGCTAATCCAAACATAGTTGTGGAATTCAGAAGCATCTGTTCCAAGAATTCCTGTAATTAGCTAGAATAGATAGCAATAGTTCAATATCACAATTTCAAAGTTTTTCTTACCAGAATGATTTGAATTTTTTTTAATTTGAGATTTATAAATGATCATAAAGGACTAATGCCACTATATGTGTGGGTGGTATGTGCAGATGAGTGGAAAATTAAATATCCAAGATGTTTAGAGGATAATAGAAGGTAATATTCAGAAAATAGAGAGGCTAACATTGGCTGTCACATCTTCATTATTTTGTGCAGTGTTTAGAAAAGAAAAAAGGTCCACAGCTCATCTATTTATTACATTAAAATAATTATAATTTTGAAAATGTGTGATTTTAAAAGTTCTAAAAAAACTCATGCTTACATTTTCTTTGCTTTATGTTCAAAATTTAAAAATATTAAATTAAACTTTTATTCTAGATTTCAGAGAGTATATTCTCAAGGTAATGCATAACATTTAAATAATCCTTGCTACTCCCTCACAGGTGATTTACATGTCAGACAATTCTACATGAATCCTTGTACCTTAAAAACATAGGTATAGGAGGACTCTTATGAGATCAATTCACAATTATTAAGATGGCAAGAATGGATATTAAGGGTGGATGTTACAGATGGATGTTGAAAACAAAGCTATAAGAACATAAAACATATACTTCATTTTTTCATAAAGTTATCCCGTTCTCTGGCAAGCAATTTCAATTAGTGACTATTCAACCAAATCCAAATCATTCAGATATTATAGTTTTTCACTTAAAATTGACACTGGTAATGAGATTTCAGTCTCCAAATGATTCATTTGAGATTGTACTTATGCCATACCCCTAGTTAAGGGTTGATAAATAAATGCTGAATAACATGGGGAAATGAAAATAACTTCTATAATTTGGAGAAATTCTCTCTTTTTTCATATCATGCTTTCCAATGCTGTGAATTAAGTGAATTTGCAATTGAAACTTTGAGAGTACGCTTTAGTTTCAGGTAAAAGGACTTATGCTATATCCTTCTTTATTTGTTTTTTTTTCTACAGCCCTCAGGATCTAATGTCTGGAAGGTGCTAAAAGCAAAACTCAGCAAATGGAATTTTCTTTGCAAACGGTCTTCCAACCAAGCCAAAATTCTTTACCCTGGAGGTGACTCTGAATGCTGATAATGATTGCCATCCAAAGGGATCCTCAATGGGGTCTCATAAATTCTAACCTCTTTCAAGGACAGTTCAACATAGTTGCTAGAGTTTCTGCTTCACGATATACCTAGTAAAATTTAATATAAGGATATATAAAATGTGACAATAATATAAATAAATTTCAAAAACGTATTTTAAGCTATTCTTTTGGTCTGATGCTGGTAGTCATATAAAATATATTTTTACACTTTCTTGCATTTCTAAATAGTAGTCAAACACAAGCACATTTAGATTTTTAAACAATAAAAGACTTCACTGTCAATCATACCCTAAAAACACCATTTAATGGTAAAGAAAAATATCATCTTAAAAAAAGTATCATGATTTTAATCTCTGCACATAAAAAAGGCCCAGATTTGGAAAATTAGCAAAATGCTGCAAAGCAAGATAATAGTATATTGAAGTGCTTATTATGTCCAGAAGAGTAGAGGAAGCCAGTCTAAAAGGAATAGGGAGAGGAACATCCATCTAACTGTTGAAAAGAAGCCCTGCTGCTTTTTCAAGTATGTATGTTTTATAAAGGATTTTTTTAGTCATGTTTTTAAGAGCACAAAAATTGCTTATGGTAAGACCAGTTAAAAAAAGCAATTCTCTTATGCTTTGCCTAATGTAAAAGTATATATGTATCAGATATTTTTTATACTTTAAAATCCATAACACAAGCTAGTTTAATGAAACTCAAAACACAAATAGTGAAATCTGGTAAAATAACACCACCTGATCTGTTTGACCTACTTTTCTCATTGCCCACACGGTATATCAATTAGATTACAAAGATGTTTTCTGTAAAAATTATGAAGACAAAGTAGACAGAAATTAATAATACTTAAAGTGTGAAAGACAAGAATATATATGCCCTGGTTAATAGATACCTGTATCTGCAAATGAGACAGGCCTCTTGAGGTATTATATTTGGTGCATTAGCCCTTTACCCAATTATCTCCACCTTATCTCCACCACATTGCTTCCCTTTTTTATTATTATTATTTTTCTTTCTAAGGTTTAAAATTCAAGCATGGAGAGAGAGAGAGAGAGAGAGAGAGAGAGAGAGAGAGAGAGAGAATCCTGTACATTAGTATCAGGTCAAATCAATATTGCAGGTTAAGGGAAAATAACAAAGCTAGAAAGAAATCAGTGGTGTAAAATTGTATCCCGGTTGCTAACAATACTTTTCTTTGGAACTAGGTCACTTAGGTGATGTGGGGGGGAGGGGGGGGCGGGTGGGTGCGCAGGGGAGGAAGGGCAATGGTGGAGAGAAAGGACCTTGACCTAAATAAAATGCTTTATACTTTTTCCTCCTTTATTTACGTATTCATTAACCATTTAGAAATATCTAATAACAATTGCTATCAATTGCTATTGGTTGTGGAGAACTTACTATGTGCCAGATGCTTTATCTCTACTTGTTATGATTACCAAGAATGACAGTTAAGGTCAGTCTCATTTGAAAGATAAAGAACTGGAGGTTTACAGATGCTAAGTGACTTATCCCAGTTCTTACAGCAGTTGGTATGTGCTGCAACTAGGGCTTGGGTGCAGGGTTGTCTGATTTTAATTCTGTACTTTCTCCTACTGTGTTGTGCTAGGCAATAGGCATAAGGAAATTCTGCTGAAATTCTAATAGGAAGGAAAGCATAAAACGTTCTTTTTAAAAGGTGTGTTGGTATGGAAAAGAAGCAAAGACCTCTTAAATCTGGTCTGTAAATCATGGGGACACAATATTAGATATGATTCTCATGTTATACACAACTTCATCATAATGCAATATGTATTCAAAATCTAGTTCAAATTCACAGATATATGCATAAAAAGAGATTCAAATCAATGGATCACTGTACACATGAATCAAAGTCTTACAATCAATCAAAGTAGAAAGAAGTAATCTAGAATAATCATGCCTGGTCATTTTTACCACTACTAAAACATTTAAAGCCTCAAAAAGAATAACTGGTGGTATTTCTGAAACTATACTCACTGACCCCCCCAAAATATTTTATTTCTCCTTTATTTAGTCTTTAATCTTTTGTATGTCCTAATACAAGTTTAGTATACTAATGGAGGTGGCAGTGACCTTGATTCTGAACAGATGACATTTCTGTTAGTTGCCATAAATCCTGGCATTACAAGGAGGGAGAAATAAAGCAGTATATTTGGATTCTGTTTAATGCTTATATTAAAAAGATAGTCCAATTTTATTTTTATACTTGGAGAAGTTCAGGCACAGAAACAAAGCTAACGATATATCTACACGTAACTATTAAATATCTGAAGCTAGGTTTAAGTCCATATCTACTTATACAAAAAGAATAAGCTATTTTTACTACACAGGAGAGTCCCTTCAAAGGGGATAACATCCTCAACACCTTCGAAAAGAGGGGAACAAATAATAGATAAAGAGGCAAAGAACAAAAAAAAATATGTGACATGAAGTGTCTGGGTTACTCAGCTGATTAAATGTCCAACTCTTGATTTCGGCTCTGGTCATGATCTCACCGTTCATTAGATGGAGCCCCACATTGGACTCTGTACTAACAGCACAGAGCCTGGTTGGGATTCTCTCCCTCTCTCGTCCCTCCCACCCCCCACTCATGATCTCTCTCTTTCTCTCAAAATAAATAAATAAGCTTAAAAAGAGAGAGAAATATATGACAGATCACTTTCCTGTTTTGTGGTCCTCTCTGGATCTTTATATTTGTTCTGTGATATTCAGTATCAGATGTCACTGCCAACATCAGAAAATACATTTTAAATAATGTTGATTTAAATTAGCTTAAAGAAAGGATGTCACAAAAAATATTTCTAATTTTGACTGCAAACATAAAGTTCCCAGTGTGAGAAAGCAATGGGTAGATTTGGAAGATATCTTTGATTGCTTTGTTTTATGTTTTTATTTATTTTTGAGACAGAGAGATACAGAACATGAGCAGGGGAGGGGCAGAGAGAGAAGGAGACACAGAGTCTGAAGCAAGCTCCAGGCTCTGACTGTCAGCACAGAGCCCGATGAGGGGCTAGAACCCACGGACCTTGAGATCATGACATGAGCTGAAGTCCTATGCTTAACCAACTGAGCCACCCAGGCACCCCATCTTTGATTGCTTTTTTAAAAAGCCATTGATTTGCAATCAAATACTCACCAAAAATCTGCATTTTTTTGTTTAAAATATTTTACATTAATTTTTTTGTATATATCCTTTATTAAGCATATGATCTGGGGAAGAAAAAATAAATTTTCTCTTTTTTGTTAGCTGCCTTGACAGTAGACAAGAAATATACTTTCCATTTTGTTCCGATTGCTAGGAATCTTAGAACTAACTCTTGGGCTTTTGTCTTTTACTATCTTTGTTGATGTGTATTTATGTGGATACATGTATTTTTATTCTAATAGATTGCAAATAATTTTTAGGACTTAGTTTGGTACAAACAAACCTACAAAATAAAGATGTGAGAGTTATTTTGGTTTTATAACAGATGCTCATTTTTTTTTTTTTAATTTTTTTTCAACGTTTTTTATTTATTTTTGGGACAGAGAGAGACAGAGCATGAACGAGGGAGGGGCAGAGAGAGAGGGAGACACAGAATCGGAAACAGGCTCCAGGCTCCGAGCCATCAGCCCAGAGCCTGACGCGGGGCTCGAACTCGGCGGACCCCGAGATTGTGACCTGGCTGAAGTCGGACGCTCAACCGACTGCGCCACCCAGGCGCCCCCAGATGCTCATTTTTAAAACATTCTTTGTTAATATATTTTATTAAAAATGTCTTAAGACAGCTAGCTCCCTTTTTCCTTTCTTGGCAATTAATAAGACTAATTCAAGGTTATAGTAATTTCTCTCTGTATTATTTTTTTCTTCTTTCTCCTCCTAAGAAACTTTCTCCTTTAGGAAACTTTGTTTATTTAAAAAAATTTAGAGATATTTTACCATGTTACCCTAAGGGATATTTTAGTGCCATCACTACTACTGACAATGAACTAAGTTTGCATGCCTTGCTAAGGCACCATAGTTGCAATTAATCTTAAGTAGAATGTATATGGTGGTTTCAGTTTAATCTTTAATGGGCTATACAGTACATAATAAAATTACCACAGAGAATTGATGAGTAGCATTTAATTAGCAGATGAAAGCCTAATCTTAAATACTGCAATATCTATTTTCTCAAAGACATAATGATTCTTGAGAAAAATATACAAAGCATAGGAAAAATATAAAGGGGTATATTTATTTAGACTATTTAAGCACAGACCACAAGGGTAAATGAGGGGAGGCTATTGACATTTGAAATATTCATGGATAGTAGTAGTTAAGAACACATTAACGGTCTGGCTGTCTGGTCTCAACTCTAATCTTCTCTCTTAACTGTTTTGCCCTCATAGCAGAATCTGAAACAAAGTTTTCAGCACCACCCACTACTTTACTAAAAAAAAAGAAGGGAGGGAAAAGAAAAATAAAACAGGGAGAGCAATATAAGAATGTGTTGCTAAGCCGGCCATCACTTAGTGTCAAGCGTGACTTGAGCTCATGAGATTATCATCCAAAAGAGAAACAAACTTTCTGAGGGCATTTATTCTCAGGTTTGGAATAGAATTTATCCTCTGACTCCCATCTTTTAATAATCAAATTTCACCCATTGATCAAATTTCACCGTCACTAGACTGTGACTTCATTTGTATTTCTGGGTTGCATATATTGTGGTCCTGAATAGACCTGCAGCCATTCTTCAGGGAACATGAGAGCGCTAAA
Source organism: Herpailurus yagouaroundi (assembly GCF_014898765.1). Taxonomy (NCBI): domain Eukaryota; kingdom Metazoa; phylum Chordata; class Mammalia; order Carnivora; family Felidae; genus Herpailurus; species Herpailurus yagouaroundi. The sequence goes on from NW_024412469.1 coordinate 4,602,876, forward strand.
ATAAGAGATAAATGGTTTCAGAATATCCATGGGATGAGACACTGTTGGGTTATTCCTGATGCAGTTGGCTGGAGTCCACACAGAGTAGGTGATCAGAATAGTGACATAGTCTGGAACAAATAATCAAAAATTTCAGAGATAGCAAGGTTAAGACAATTTCCAGTAGCACACAAGAAATGTCAGTCCGACCAGTCCTCAGATCTCCTGATACTTTCCTTAAAATCCAGCTACTAAATATAATATGATACCTCCATATTTTTAAGGTGTACTTACTTCTTTCCCAAGAGGTAAGGTGGAGTTCCAATCAGGGACAACATCTCCTTTAACCCAAATTATCTGTGAAGCAGGCCTCATTTTATTTTATTCTTATCAATTGTTGACGAGAAATATTTTCAGAAGGCCCTAGACATAACCTTGAAAAAGAGTGCCAATGCAATTGAAGTTGATGACATGGGAGTTTTGGCCACCTGTACATCTGATTTGTGCATACTTTCTAGGTTTGTTCAGCTCAGATCTCACATACCATTTTTATTATACAATGAGGTATGGCTTTGCACTACCAAACCTACGCCTCAGTAGATCTAAAAACACCCAAGTTAGGATGAGGAATGGTGGTTGCACAGGGATCTGGTTTCCCATGGTCAGGATCTTTCTGTACTAGGACCTAGTGGTATATTAGAAGTTATTGTTTTCAATGCAAATTAATTTCTTGGTGATAGAAAGCTAGGATTCTACACATTAATTTTTCTTACTGGGGTTTGCCAGAGATTTAATATAGCATTTTAAATATACCATTGATACGTTTAGCACTATGAGATCTTCTGACACATTACTTTGAATGATAGAGCAGCTTGCACCACAGTCTTGATTTTGCAGAATACTTTTTTGCTGTTAGTACTGCTAAAAACTGGCATTTTTTTAGTCATTCAATAAGTAGATCATACTAGTGTTTTAAAGTATGTTAAAAGCTGCCTCAAGAAATCCAGAGAGGCACACCAAGTTCTATGAGTAAGAAATATGAAGTAAATTGAATTTTTATTCGTCTAAAAAAATGTTCTGATATGCTCTAGATACTTGAAACCCTAAAATATTCACTGATATAGAAGGTCCCTGCATCTTCAACAGGATTTTTCTTCACTCTCTGGCATTCTGATATCTTCCAAAGGCACACAGAACACTTGTTAGTTCCTGATTATGGGTCCAATAGCATGATACATAATTGTAATAGTCCAACATGATGTTTTGCAGAATAACAAGAGGATTAATGTTCTTTTTTTTTTTGGATGACTCTAGACTTTATTTTCATTCTTTTAAAAAAATTTTTTTTGATATATGAAGTTTATTGTCAAATTGGTTTCCATACAACACCCAGAGCTCATCCCAAAATGTGCCCTCCTCAATACCCGTCACCCACCCTCCCCTTCCTCCCACACCCCATCAACCTTCAGTTTGTTCTCAGTTTTGAAGAATCTCTTGTGCTTTGGCTCTTTTCCACTCTAACCTCCTTTTTTTTTTCCTTCCCCTCCCCCATGGGTTTCTGTTAAGTTTCTCAGGATCCACATAAGAGTGAAACCATATGGTATCTGTCTTTCTCTGTATGGCTTATTTCACTTAGCATCACACTCTCCAGTTCCATCCATGTTGCTACAAAGGGCCATATTTCATTCTTTCTCATTGCCACACAGTACTCCATTGTGCATATAAACCACAATTTCTTTATCCATTCATCAGTTGATGGACATTTAGGCTCTTTCCATAATTTGGCTATTGTTGAGAGTGCTGCTATAAACATTGGGGTACAAGTGCCCCTATACATCAGTACTCCTGTATCCCTTGGGTAAATTCCTAGCAGTGCTACTGCTGGGTCATAGGGTAGGTCTATTTTTAATATTCTGAGGAACCTCCACACTGCTTTCCAGAGCGGCTGCACCAATTTGCATTCCCACCAACAGTGCAAGAGGGTTCCCGTTTCTCCACATCCTCTCCAGCATCTATAGTCTCCTGATTTGTTCATTTTGGCCACTCTGACTGGCATGAGGTGATATCTGAGTGTGGTTTTCATTTGTATTTCCCTGATGAGGAGCAACGTTGAGCATCTTTTCATGTTCCTGTTGGCCATCTGGATGTCTTCTTTAGAGAAGTGTCTATTCATGTTTTCTGCCTATTTCTTCACTGGGTTATTTGTTTTTCAGGTGTGGAGTTTGGTGAGCTCTTTATAGATTTTGGATACTAGCCCTTTGTCCGATATGTCATTTGTAAATATCTTTTCCCATTGCGTTGGTTGCCTTTTAGTTTTGTTGGTTGTTTCCTTTGCTGTGCAAAAGCTTTTTATCTTCATAAGGTCCCAGTAGTTCATTTTTGCTTTTAATTCCCTTGCCTTTGGGGATGTGTCAAGTAAGAAATTGCTACGGCTGAGGTCAGAGAGGTCTTTTCCTGCTTTCTCCTCTAGGGTTTTGATGGTTTCCTGTCTCACATTCAGGTCCTTTATCCATTTTGAGCTTATTTTTGTGAATGGTGTGAGAAAGTGGTCTAGTTTCAATCTTCTGCATGTTGGTGTCCAGTTCTCCCAGCACCATTTGTTAAACAGACTGTCTTTTTTTCCATTGGATATTATTTCCTACTTTGTCAAAGATTAGTTGGCCATACGTTTGTGGGTCTAGTTCTGGGGTTTCTATTCTATTCCATTGGTCTATGTGTCTGTTTTTGTGCCAATACCATGCTGTCTTGATGATGACAGCTTTGTAGTAGAGGCTAAAGTCTGGGATTGTGATGCCTCCTGCTTTGGTCTTCTTCTTCAAAATTACTTTGCCTATTCGGGGCCTTTTGTGGTTCCATATGAATTTTAAGATTGCTTGTTCTAGTTTCGAGAAGAATGCTGGCGCAATTTTGATTGGGATTGCATTGAATGTGTAGATAGCTTTGGGTAGTATTGACATTTTGACAATATTTATTCTTCCACTCCATGAGCATGGAATGTTTTTCCATTTCTTTATATCTTCATCAATTTCCTTCATAAGCTTTCTATAGTTTTCAGCATACAGATCTTTTACATCTTTGGTAAGATTTATTCCTAGGTATTTTATGCTTCTTGGTGCAATTGTGAATGGGATCAGTTTCTTTATTTGTCTTTCTGTTGCTTCATTATTAGTGTATAAGAATGCAACTGATTTCTGTACATTGATTTTGTATCCTGCAACTTTGCTAAATTCATGTATCAGTTCTAGCAGACTTCTGGTGGAGTCTATCGGATTTTCCATGTATAATATGTCATCTGCAAAAAGCGAAAGCTTAACTTCATCTCTGCCAATTTTGATGCCTTTGATTTCCTTTTGTTGTCTGATTGCTGATGCTAGAACTTCCAACGCTATGTTAAACAACAGCGGTGAGAGTGGACATCCCTGTCGTGTTCCTGATCTCAGGGAAAAAGCTCTCAGTTTTTCCCCATTGAGGATGACATTAGCTGTGGGCTTTTCATAAATGGCTTTTATGATCTTTAAGTATGTTCCTTCTATCCCGACTTTCTCGAGGTTTTTATTAAGAAAGGTTGCTGAATTTTGTCAAAGTCCTTTTCTGCATCGATTGACAGGATCATATGGTTCTTATCTTTTCTTTTATTAATGTGATGTATCACATTGATTGACTTGCGAATGTTGAACCAGCCCTGCAATCCAGGAATGAATCCCACTTGATCATGGTGAATATTTCTTTTTATATGCTGTTGAATTCGATTTGTTAGTATCTTATTGAGAATTTTGCATCCATATTCATCAAGGATATTGGCCTGTAGTTCTCTTTTTTTACTGGGTCTCTGTATGGTTTAGGAATCAAAGTAATATTGGCTTCATAGAATGAGTCTGGAAGTTTTACTTCCCTTTCTATTTTTTGGAATAGCTTGATAAGGATAGGTATTATCTCTGCTTTAAACGTCTGGTAGAACTCCCCTGGGAAGCCATCTGGTCCTGAACTCTTATGTGTTGGGAGATTTTTGATGACTGATTCAATTTCTTCGCTGGTTATGGGTCTGTTCAAGCTTTCTATTTCCTCCTGATTGAGTTTTGGAAGTGTGTGGGTGTTTAGGAATTTGTCCATTTCTTCCAGGTTGTCCAGTTTGTTGGCATATAATTTTTCATAGTATTCCCTGATAATTGCTTGCATCTCTGAGGGATTGGTTGTAATAATTCCATTTTCATTCATGATTTTATCTATTTGGGTCATCTCCCTTTTCTTTTTGAGAAGCCTGGCTAGAGGTTTCTCAATTTTGTTTATTTTTTCAAAAAACCAACTCTTGGTTTCGTTGATCTGCTCTACAGGTTTTGTAGATTCTATATTGTTTATTTCTGCTCTGATATTTATTATTTCTCTTCTTCTGCTGGATTTAGGCTTTTTGCTGTTCTGCTTCTATTTCCTTTATGTGCACTGTTAGATTTTGTATTTGGGATTTTTCTTGTTTCTTGAGATAGGCCTGGACTGCAATGTATTTTCCTCTCAGGACTGCCTTCGCTGCATCCCAAAGCGTTTGGATTGTTGTGTTCTCATTTTCGTTTGTTTCCATATATTTTTTAATTTCTTCTCTAATTGCCTGGTTGACCCATTCATTCTTTAGTAGGGTGTTCTTTAACCTCCATGCTTTTGGAGGTTTTCCAGACTTTTTCCTGTGGTTGATTTCAAGCTTCATAGCATTGTGGTCTGAAAGTATGCATGGTATGATTTCAATTCTTGTATAATTATGAAGGGCTGTTTTGTGACCCAGTATATGATCTATCTTGGAGAACGTTCCATGTGCACTCGAGAAGAAAGTATATTCTGTTGCTTTGGGATGCAGAGTTCTAAATATATCTGTCAAGTCCATCTGATCCAATGTATCATTCAGGTCCCTTGTTTCTTTATTGACCGTGTGTCTAGATGATCTATCCATTTGTGTAAGTGGAGTGTTAAAGTCCCCTGCAATTACCACATTCTTATCAATAAGGTTGCTTATGTTTGTGAGTAATTGTTTTATATATTTGGGGGCTCCCATATTCGGCGCATAGACTTTTATTGTTATTAGCTCTTCCTGATGGATAGACCCTGTCACTATTATATAATGCCCTTCTTCATCTCTTGTTACAGCCTTTAAAGTCTAGTTTGTCTGATATAAGTATGGCTACTCCAGCTTTCTTTTGGCTTCCAGTAGCATGATAAATAGTTCTCCATCCCCTCACTCTCAACCTGAAGGTGTCCTCAGGTCTAAAATGAGTCTCTTGTAGACAGCAAATAGATGGGTCTTGTTTTTTTATCCATTCTGATACCCTATGTCTTTTGGTTGGCGCATTTAATCCATTTACATTCAGTGTTATTATAGAAAGATATGGGTTTAGAGTCATTGTGATGTCCATAGGTTTCATGCTGTAGCGATGTCTCTGGTACTTTGACTTACAGGATCCCCCTTAAGATCTCTTGTAGGGCTGGTTTAATGGTGATGAATTCCTTCAGTTTTTGTTTGTTTGGGAAGACCTTTATCTCTCCTTCTATTCTAAATGACAGACTTGCTAGATAAAGGATTCTTGGCTGCATATTTTTTCTGTTCATCACATTGAAGATTTCCTGCCATTCCTTTCTGGCCTGCCAAGTTTCAGTAGAGAGATCAGTCATAAGTCTTATAGGTCTCCCTTTATAAGTTAGAGAATGTTTATCTCTAGCTGCTTTCAGAATTTTCTCTTTATCCTTGTATTTTGCCAGTTTCACTATGATATGTCATGCAGAAGATCGATTCATGTTACGTCTGAAGGGAGTTCTCTGTGCCGCTTGGATTTCAATGCCTTTTTTCCTTCCCCAGATCCAGGAAGTTCTCAGCTATTATTTCTTCAAGTACACCTTCAGCACCTTTCCCTCTCTCTTCCTCCTCTGGAATACCAATTATGCGTATATTATTTCTCTTTAGTGCATGACTTAGTTCTCTAATTTTCCCCTCATACTCCTGGATTTTTTTATCTCTCTTTTTCTCAGTTTCTTCTTTTTCCATAATTTTATCTTCTAGTTCACCTATTCTCTCCTCTGCCTCTTCAATCCGAGCAGTAGTTTCTCCATTTTATTCTGCAGGTCATTGATAGCATTTTTTAGCTCCTGCTGGCTGTTCCTTAGTCCATTGATCTCTGTAGCAAAAGATTCTCTGCTGTCCTTTATTCTGGTTTCAAGCCCAGTGATTAATTTTATGACTATTATTCTAAATTCACTTTCTGTTATATTGTTTAAATCATTTTTGATCAGTTCGTTAGCTGTTGTTATTTCCTGGACGTTTTTCTGAGCGAATTCTTCCGTTTCCTCATTTTGGATAGTCCCTGGAGTGGTGCGGGACTGCGGGGCACTGTTTGTGGGTGGGGCCGCAGTCAGACCTGATGTCTGCCCCCAGCCCACCGCTGGGGCCACAGTCAGACTGGTGTGTGCCTTCTCTTCCCCTCTCCAAGGGTGGGATTCACTGTGGGGTGGGGTGGCCTCTCTCAGCTACTTGCACACTGCCAGGCTTGTGGTGCTGTGGATCTGGCATATTAGCTGGGGTGGATCGGCAAGGTGCACAGGGGCGGGAGGGGTAGGCTCAGCTTGCTTTTCTTTCGGAGATCCGCTTCGAGAGGGGCCCTGCAGCACCAGGAGCGAGTCAGACCCGCCAGAGGGATGGATCCCCTTCCGTGCGCCTCATGTCTGGCTTGGCTCTGGAGACTGTTCTGCTGGTCTTCTGGCGGTTTTCTGGGTTATTTACGCAGGTATAGGTGGAATCTAAGTGATCAGCAGGACAGGTGGTGAGCCCAGCGTCCTCCTATGCCACCATCTTCCCAGGATCCTCCAGGTTAATGTTCTTTTATGGAGTGTTTGGCTGGCTAAATTGGTTACTTCTGACTCTTGATTTCAGCTCAGGTCATAATATCATGGTTCCTGGGATGGAATCCTGCATCTGGCTCAGTGCTGACAGAACAAAGCCTGCTTGGAATTTTCTCTCCTTCTAACTCTGCCCTTCCTCCACTCATGTGAATGTTCTCTCTAAACAAACAAACAAACAAACACAGAAACAAACAAACAAACTTAAAAAAAAATAGATGATCAATGTTCCTGCATAGCATATCGTGAGCATGAGAATTATTTAATATAGCCCTGAGACTATTGGTGAATCCTGTCCCAACTATGCTATCCCTGATATGTGATGGCAAACAGGTTTTGGCCCTCTTTCTGCTGGAATCAAGAAGAATGTAATTGCCAAATAAATTCTTGTGTGCCAGGTGCCAGAGAAATGTGACATTTCATTAATAAATGTAACATATTAAGCATACAGTTGCACTTGGGGCTATATCTTAGGTAAGTGAAATGTATCCCTTAAATAGCTATCTATAAATCAATTTTTTAAGTTTATTTAATTATTTTAAGAGGGAGAGGGAAAAAGAGACAGAGAGAGAGAGAGAGAGAGAGAGAGAGAGAGAGAATCCCAAGGAGGCTTCACGCTCAGCACAGAGCCTGATATGGAGCTCCATCTCATGAACTGTGAGACCATGACCTAAGCCAAAATCAAAAGTTGGGTGCTTAACTGACTGAGCCACCCAGGCACCCCAGGTTCAGTTTTTTCGATTGGCTTTTTTTCTAGAAGCCCAGTAGATGAATTGAATGGGATTATCACAAGAACTACTACTGCTGTTTTCCTTAAGTATCAGATGGTGATGCTTATCATTATAGTTCCTGGAATATGGTATTGTTTTTATATATTCCCCAGGATAGAGAACTACTTGACCTTTTTTGGTGCGGGGAGAGGTTGTTTACAATTTCACCATAATAGTTCTTACTCCACAGGTCATATAGCTATGTGAGATTCTGTCAGGTGTTAAGTGTATGAGATTTGATTATTCACTTGAGGGCCAGAGAAATAACTGTAGGGTAGTTGTATGGACATATTAGATACATTACATTGTGATATAGTCTTGGGCCAAAACTCTGCCTATCATCAGGCCTCTACTCATGGTATTTCATTCAGTTCCTCCATTATAAGTCTCAACTCAGAATTTTCATTTATTAATCCTTAAAACATCTGTAATTCTTGTTTCCAACTATACAGTTATACTAATATTGTTCACAAATCCATTTAGAAAATATCAAGGAAGTATTTATCTAATTAACTTGTAGTAATATTGCAGAGTTAATTCTCAAGGGGACCTGGATTCTCCTTCAACCAATGGTTGTTTGGTCTGTGAACTGACTTAAGTCTGGAATTTTTGTGAGGGACCACAACTTTCCATTTTGATGGCTGATGCTAGTTTTCAGTTCACAAGCCATCATCTTATTATTATTTTTTTATTATATTAGTCAAGCAACACTTTGTTGTTATCCACTTTATCTACCTTTGCTTTAGAACACTATAATCTATTTGCTATCATGACAGATATGTATATCAAGACAATCTGATTTCCACTATAGCCATGTTAGCCTTAGAATAAATGAAATCTATCATGCCTCTGAACATTAAGTGCTTCCATCTATGTTTTTCCATTTCAGAAACTCATTATTCTTACTTACCTTGGAGAGCACACATTCATGACATCATTTTCCACTGCCATTCAGTCCTACAGAGGACAAAAAACACTAAGTTGGCTTCTCCGTCATGTCCTACCAATGCATTCCGTATTGCATTGCCCCAGTGAAGGAAAGGGCTTCTGGGAATAATATGGGAAAATAGTTTGATGGTACATTCTCAAGTTGTACATCACAATCCATCCTAACACCTCTACTTCCTTGAGTATTTCTTTCTCTCTTCATATTTTGGTAAGGAAGTGCTGACATTCCCACCTCATTTATTGTAGGCTAAGGTGATGTTCAGGCTTCAAAGAATCACCTCAACAGATTCTGAAGACTGACACTACTTCTTGACAGAGTATTGACTCTCATTTTAGGAGTGAGTGGCTCAAATTCAATAAATTCTCCCATATTATTGTGTTTGTTGTGGTGTACCTCCCAGTTTTGCATTCAGGACTGAGGTATGATTCTTCCTGGCTCTTGGCAGTGCTGGTCAATGCCTCACTGCTCAGTCTGCTTCTGAGCATTGCCTTCAGTAACAAAGAGATGCCTCAACAAGTTATTCTCCCTCCAGGGGTCAACTCACATCAAATGACTGCTCTATGAAGTAATTCAAAGGTCCTTTCCCTTGATTCAATTTCAGACAACTTAGGTGGTCCAGAACCTTTTGTGGGATTGACTGGGACCCCTTCTTCAATTGTATCACAGCAGTTCAGTTTTTCTCCTTTGCCCAGTCCTGTTCCCCTCACCAACTAACAAGTGATATTTCCAAGAACATTCCTCAGTACAAGTTTGCATGCAAATCTCCATCTCAGAGTCTGCTTCCCAGGGAAGTCAACCAACACCAAACTTAATATTTTACAACTATGTTCTGACACTTTGAGAATCTACTACCACAATTATCCTACAGTTCCCCTCTTATAAATGTTAATCAGGTCTTACAATTCCAACTGGTGATTAAATGGCTTTGTCCTGGAGGGAGTGCTGAATCCCTTTGCTTTGTAAGGGGCCTGGAAATGATAAGTGTTGACCAGACAGCTCTTAAAGAGCACAAGCAATATTTTAGGAGGCATCTGCCTCCATGAGGTCTTCACATGTGCTCCAAGCTAGAAAAACTTCTCTCTTTTGTCACAGGGGAGAGACTGTTTCTGCATTTGGATATGCAGTTCAAAATTCTCAGTTCTGTCCACAAAAAATGTCTCCATCTCAATTCTCAAAATCTTGTTCTTTTCCAACTGCAGTTCTGAACTAAATAGATGAGATCTCTCAAGGCAACATAGTTGGTCTCCTTTGTAGTTCTTTCACTCTTAAAATTAAATCTTGGGTCTGATTTTATGCAAAGTACCTGTATCCATAGATGTTAAGGGTCTACATAAATGAAGCCATAGAGGGACTCTGGCTTTCACAGAAGGCCTCAAATTGGCAACTGAATGCTCTAAGCCTATAATTTTCTCTTTCAAAGATTCCAGTATCATTAACAAAAGCCAGCTCAGTTCACAGTCCCTATAATTATCATTGTCCCATACCATATAAGCATACAGCCACTGGATATCCTAAGGTCTTATCTTCCACCTGCACCTTATCCCAGTTAAGCACAAGGGAAAGCCTTAGTAATCATGATGTCATGGTACTCCAGAGCTAATCACCAGCCCTTGTTAACACTAGCAAAGGAATCCTTATTGCAATGAGACTGGTCAGTAATGCAGCTTTAATAAATTATCCTAAGGATTCACTTTCTAGGGACATTGCTGATATCAACTGCCTTAGACTGAGTTTCTTAGAGACAGAGCCTGAAGCAAAGGCTTATGTGTTAATGCTTTATTCAAGAGTACAGTCTTTGGGAGCAAGGGTGAAGGCAAAGGAAAATGAGACAGGAAAAAATCCATAGCTGATACAGGGGTGCAATTCCAAACTAACTACTACATAGTATTCAGTGTGATTGCTTTATCTCATGTGAATATTTCTGAAAATGGCTTATTAATAACTGCTCCTTATTAATGGCTTATAATAACTGCTCCTTATAAATGGCTTATTAATAATTGGCTATGCATGGGAGAAGAATGGAGAACTTATTCCCTTCTTGCTGCTATCTCCTGTTGGTCAAAGATTCACCATCAGGGTTATAATTTCTTCTCTAGATTGCCTTAGTGTAAGCACCAAATGCTCCCATGGTGTCTTATGCCTCAGCATCATCAGTAAGGCTGCCAAAAGGTCAAAAGTTCTTCATTGGGTCCATGAGAAGAAGAACAGTAATGCTGTATCCATGTGGATTTGATCAGAATCCACACAAAGGAGATCTCTGTGGCTGTGGCTGAGAGTGCAAATTACCCAAATGCCTTTGGAACAGGTAAAGCAAAGAGAAATGAAGAGAAATTTAAAACTCATCTGATAAAACCCCTTATTAGTTGTAACCCTTTACTTTGTCCATTTGACTCAGTTGTTTCCTCTATAACATGGAACTGATCACAGTACAATCTTAACTGGTTGCTTTATGAATTATAAGATACATTTTTTGTAAATATTCTTTACAGTTCGTGGACTATACATTAACTACTGTTTCTATTTCTGTGTAGGAAAATTCTGGCAATCTAAATGAAAACTTGAAATATGTTTAGTTATTATTTAACCCTTTTGTAAAACACTATGTACATAAAGTATCAGAAAAATATTTTCTGGAAGAATTTGGGATGTTTTATGCCATGAAGAAGTGAGGGAAATAGTCATTAAATAATGATCTTAAATTAGGTTTCTTGTTTTTACTTAAAAATAGAGATAACCAACTTGCAAGATAACTAATACAAAAAGAAAAGAAGAGCATCTTTTTTCCCCCTTACCATATCCATAGAAACAGAAAAAAAAACCATACACTTTTCTAGGTGCAATCTAGATATGATTTTGGACTAGTATGTATGGAGACTCTTTCAAGGTTAAGACACCTACTCACATGAACATCATAGTAAACATCAGATGGTTTTGCCTTCTTGATATTTGATAATGTATTCCCTCTCTTATCAGCAACTTTATATACTCTTGAGAAACATCTGTCCCATAACTGGGTTAAGTCATTCAAGAACACAAACTTTATCCTTGGATCCAGAAGTGGGATATGATACTGGTCTGGCCAATCCACATGTTCAGTTTCTCATGGTGATTGACTCAGAAAGGATCACATGACCTGAGCCAGTCCAGTGAAGATCAATCTCAATATCTGTGGAGACATTAGTGTCAGGGTTATTGAAAATGTAAATGTGAGCTTGAAGCTGCTGTGCACATATTTCCTGTATGTTGGGAATTTCTGTCTGAATGATGCTAACAAAGGGAATGCAGAATGAAATTATGGCAAAATGAAAAAAAATGATGGGATGGATTTTTATGACAATGTTTGAAGCCAAGTTCCAAACATACCTAAAACTTGCATTATTCTTAGACCATTCAGTTATCACCACTACTACTATTAACACACTCACACTACTTGGATTTTGTCTTCTATTACTTGCAATCAAATGTACATTGGTTCATTAGTTGTATATTTTGGTTCATTACTTGTAGTGAGTATAGCTATAGTTATAGAAGATGTTAACATAGGGAGATATTAGGTATGGGGAATATTGGAATCTCTGTGCTATCTTTACAAATCTAGAACTATTGTAAAATAGAAAGTTTATTTTTTAAATTATCCTGCATAATACAAATCTCCTGGGGCGTCTGGGTGGCGCAATCGGTTAAGCGTCCGACTTCAGCCAGGTCACGATCTCGCAGTCCGTGAGTTCGAGCCCCGCGTCAGGCTCTGGGCTGATGGCCCCGAGCCCAGAGCCCGGAGCCTGCTTCCGATTCTGTGTCTCCCTCTCTCTCTGCCCCTCCCCAGTTCATGCTCTGTGTCTCTCTGTCCCAAAAATAAATAAACGTTGAAAAAAAAATTTAAAAAAAAAATTAAAAAAAAATAATACAAATCTCCTTTGTTATGTCATACTACTCAAGGGTAAGTGGATCCTCTTGCTAATAAATCTGCACTTAAGTCAAGAAGGTGAAGGACATGTATTTCTCTGATATTCACACTCAGGGAATCTGTGCTCCTTGAACCTATAGATAGAAAAATTTCAAAACACACTCTATATGGTCAGTTTTGGACAAAAACCTTCCAGCAAAAAAGAGATGAAAGAGAATGAAAAACACAGCATTTAAATCAGTCATTTTGATTTGTGATCTGGCAAACAGTGTTTATCTCTCTATCTTGATTTTCTAGTCATTTTAATGTCTGCACTACACTATAGAATACTATAACTAGACATAGGCTTCTTATTTTTTCTGTCAATCTTGTGTCAATCAAGGCTCTATTTTTAATGTGGTATTTTCTTATTTGTATTGAAAATGTATATACTTTTTCCCTCAGAGTTTTTTTTCAGAATATTATATATTTAAGTCATAAAATAACACCTCACATTCAAATAACAGACAGTAAAATTTTTTAAAGAATTTTTTAATTCAGTTATGTTCATTCCAGTTTACCTTTAGTATATAACCTGAAAGTGTTCAATGACTTCAATTAGAAAACAGTATAAGTGTAACTAAACAAAATGCACTTAATTAAAAACCTGAGGCCCTAGTCCTATATCATGTGTAATGTGACTTTTATTTAGCCTGCTTTGGTCTCTTTTTTAGGATTTTTTTTTTTTAAATAGAAAGTATCTGATTTATTTCACGTAGTGGTTTGAAGTATATCTCAAAAATTTGTGAGGCCCTCCATGCCACCAAAGCACTTCCCATGGTACTTTTATTAATAACACCAGTATGGTTTAGAAGGAATACAAAGAAAAAGAGAAATAGTATTTAAAATCTGGTATCCAAAATAAAATGTTGAAGTTTATGGATTTAAAACCAGGCATTGCCATGAGAGATAGGGCTACCTTTCCATTTTTCTATTAAAAGTATTGTTGTCTGGGTTTGAGAACTTAAATGATAGAGTTTGTTGCAGTAGAAGTTCTAGGAAGACAAGTAGTAGAAATAAATGAAAATCTTGGGGCACCTGGGTGACTCAGTCAGTTAGGTATCTGACTTCAGCTCAGGTCATGATCTCGTGGTTCATGGGTTCGAGCCCTGCTTTGGGTCTGTGCTGACAGCTCGGGGCCTGGAACCTGCTTCAGATTCTGTGTCCCCCTTTAGCTCTGTCTCTCCCCTGCTCACTTTCTCTTTCCCTCCCCTGGTCTCTCTCTCTCTCTCTCTTTCTCTCTCTCAAAAATAAATAAACATTAAAAATAAAAAAATAAAAGATAAAGAAAATCTTATCACTTCTATTTCCATAGGATTTTAGAAGAAAAAAAGGTAAAGGTGGAAAAAGACTAAAGAAGTGTAAATCTGGGGAACCACGTGCTCTGATTTTCCAGGCCTGGAATTGCAATGCATGCAGTGGTCAGCAGGGCAAGGTTCAGTCTGAGTTCGAGGCCAATTTCATGTGGGATTTTCCCAGCCAATCATTTGGGACGCAGGGAACAGACTCTTGCACAGAGTGCTCCTGAGCTAACATTGGAAGCTTTCAAATAATTGGGAGGTAGAAAGGTGTTTTCAGGCAAAGGCTTAACTTACACTTCCAAATGCTTCTCTGTTTCTGTATGTCACTGACACACACAGATTCAGAGGGCAATGTGGTAAAGAACAAGTAATTTCACAGTAGATGCTACCACTAGACCATGGTCCAGATGGGAGAAGCAGCAAAAATTAAAACAGTCCGTGGTAACCTGGAGGATCCCTAGAAACTAAGAAACAAGAGAAAAATAAATCATTTGCTGCAGAAGTTAGCAGCTATTGCCAACAGAATCAGGCAAAACAGCAGTTCAGGTAGACCACACTTTAGCATACCACCTAAGGGCACGTTTGACCTTTTCCCCAATGTCACAAAATTATGGTATAAGCATGACTATACTCTTATATACCCAGATGGCATCTTAGAGAACATAAGAGAAGATTGCTGCATTTGAGTCACCTAAGAAGATACATTTTCTGATGAAAAAAATTTAACAATTGGATTTTACTGAGATTAACAAATAAAAGTAAGCTTTATTATTCCCTAGCCATTGGAGAGGGTGAGAAAGATGGGGTAGTTATAGAAAAAGTACAGAATCTATATTTCCTTTGCACTTCTGAGTGTAATATGAGTCATTCTGCAACACTGGAAAACACATATTTTTTGACTTCTCAATTTCAGACTACTTTATCTTCAGGTCAGCTAAGCTTTTCTTAATCTTCAATTTTGCAGTCAATTTCTAGATACAATCGCCAAATTCAGATTGAATTTTGGCACCAAATCCAACCATTTTTTTTTTCTGTTGCTATGTTACAGATGTCTGGAAACAGCTTCTAACAGTCATTGTCCTAAATTCTGTCATTCTAGTTGCTGTATCATACCAGTTCTATCATGATTGAGTCAAATCTTAATTTCACAGATTTTTCTGTCCAACAACTTTCTCAAAATCATTCATATAAGTTTTCTTGCTTTCTCCCATTATTTCCCACCATAGTTCTCATTGCTGGACTCCAAACCACATTTAATACCAAGATGTGTCACACTGTTCTATCTCCTCTCAATCAACTGTTGCTCATTACGAAACTGGCATTCCTGAGATGTGTGTGTATGTGATCATACTAAAATAACTTTCCTACATCCAAAAGGCACAGATGGAAGATAACATAAAATTAACTGGGTAAGTGGTTATTAATTACCAGGAAACACATACGGAGCCAACAACACAAATTTTCAAGCAAGAGTCAATTAACCAATGATTAGGGACACTCAAAGGTCTGAAAAGTGCCACACCTACTGATCTCCCTTAAGTCAAAGCAATCTTTCCTACCTCCTTGTTCTCACAGCACATTAATACACCTCAACCATACATGGAGATCATACTTTCACCCATTACTGCTAGTGCTTTATCTTTCTCAACATACTCATGTTTTATTCATCATTCTCTAGCATATTTTTAGGGCACTACTTTGCAAGATGTCTTAATGTGTGTGTGTGTGTGTGTGTGTGTGTGTGTGTGTGTGCACGTGCGCATGCACATATATATGTGCACACACAGTGTAAGCAAGACCTTTACATATTAAATTCCTCTAAAATGACCACATTAGGGGTGATGAGGGAGAGTGAGACAAGCTGAGGGCAAAGAACAGGCTAACAGCACCCTACCCCCAGGTGGAATATGTGTGATATTCCTCGGAAACTTTTAGCTGCCCAAGAACAAGAGAAAGGAGTTTAAGTGCTTGCCCTGGTGATGTGAGAAACTAAAACAAATGGAAAATCAAATTTCCTTACTGCCTACATAACATTGGCAAGTCCTTGAAACAGGCAGAGTGACCTTCCTCTAGGAGCTAAGCTGTCTCAAAAATTACACCTTGCTGGGGCAAAAGGGAATCTCGGGTTAACATTATCCTGACCCCCCAGGATCCTTTAAGTCTACTTTAACGTACAAAAATCCCTTTGGAAACTTCCTTTGTCTCAACATCCCCAAGATATATGCTGGTATTCATACTCCAAGCTAATGGCCCCTGATATATATCTAAAGGGTCTCATGACTGAGGTTTTACTAAACAATAATAAATGGAGTTTTCCTAACACAGCTAGGTCCTGGAAACCTTGTTTCCTAAATTCCTTAGAGACTTACTGTATCCTTAAACCCCTCCCAACTTGAGTGTATACAATCAGTGTCCGGTCACAACCCCAGTGCAGCTCTTCCTGCCCACGGGTCTTATCCCCAGGCTTTAATAAAATCACTTTTTTGCACCAAAGACGTCCTCAAGAATTGTTTCTGGGCCATCAGCTCCGAATCCCCCACCATCACCCCAAACTTCATCAGGTGCACTTGGGTGGCTCAGCCTGCTAGGTGTTTGACTCTTAATTTCAGCTCTGGTCATGATCTCACAGTTAGTGAGATTGAGCTCTGCATCTGACTCTGCAATGACAGCATGGAGCTTGCTTGGAATTCTCTCTCTCTTTCTCTCTTTGCCCTTTCCCACCCCCACCTGTCAAAATAAATAAACATTTTTAAATGACCATGCTAACTATATGCTTCTTGTGTAGAAGGGAGAGGGAACAAAGCAAAAACAAAGGAACAAGAAATCTACCCAGATAGGAAAAGAGATAGCTTTTTCATTTTCTGAAGTCTCATGTTGAGTCATGTATGTGACCACAGCCTCTTGTGAGAGACACTGTTTGGCCAATAAAGGATTCCCTGAATGTCATAACTCTCTGGGCTTTAAGACTTGTTTGAAATGACCTAAAACCTTTACCTTTATGCGAAAGAGATGGCAAACAAACATTTATTGTGAGCCTACAATGTGATGGGTCTGTGAAGGGTGTGTCACTCACATTTTTTTTTTCCTCAGGGAGACATGCCAGTCTGTATACCAACTACAGAATCAATATATTTTACCAAAATAATCACTCAAGTAGCTGCTTGATAATTTATTTTCATCACAGCAGTGGTTTTGATCTGTAACCATGAGCTCAGTTGATTCCAAATATTTTTCAATAATTTATCTTCTGGTCCATAGCTCATTCCAGTTTTCTTAAATTCAAATTAAGAATCTCTGGTCACCCTTTCTCTTAAATACATGAGTCTTTCAGGACTTCCTCTTTTTGACTTCTAATTGATGGTAACTCATTGTGCCTCTGAAATGGCTTTTTCCATTGTGAAATCTCTTTACAAACCAAGCCTTTTCTCAGCATGCTCCTGTTACCTCCTTGAGAGTGGTTTAAACAAACAGCAATGTTAATTAAAAATTTGTTTTGAAATAGCACAAGTTATACACATTTTACAAAGTAACATATAGCATCAGGTATTGTTATTTCATGTGCAAGATTTTATTTTACTCTGTTGTGAATCCAACTTTTGTTCAATGTATTCATATATTCCTTTTAAAAGCCTCCATTGTGTGAAGCACTATACTGCAAACTGGATGGCGCCTGAAGATATAAAGGCAGCCACAGGAGAGCTCAAACCATGATAAGGGATTGAAATATGACTGGAGTGCAACGTGGCATGTGTTGGGCAAGGGGCTTCCACCAAATATTGTTAGACATGCAGTCCCCATTATGGGGCTGCAGTGGGTGTTGTGATGTGCCACCCAAGACTTTCAGATCTGAGGCCTTCATTTGCCTTCCTGCAGGGCTGCCCACAGATCTCTGCAAAATCCTTCTCCATGAATTATCCTTAGCTAAAGAGATCCATGTTAGCCAAGGTTATGCTTCTTCCCCAGGGCAAACCCTTATTCAATACTGTTCTATGACCAGTTTCCTTTCCTCAAATAAGGACATCTTTGAATGTCCTTCCTGGCTATAGATCACCCAGTTGGATTGGCCAAGGGCTCTGTTGCAATTGTATCACTTTTCAACCTCTCTGACCAATACTTTTTAATTTCCTACATGAATTGTTGTGGAAGGCATCCCCAATAAGCCTCCTACAAATAAATCTCAGTCACAGAGTGACAAAGAATCCAACCTACAATGGGTTAGATCAGGGAAAGTCCATAAGTAATTTTGAGAGTAGTCCAAACAAACAGAACTGACATGACCTGGTGTTGTGTTTAAGGGGTAATGAGAGGTTTGCTATTGCAAAAGAAAATATATAAAGTCTTTTATATATGGTTTTACTAAAGCATGGGGCAGGGTGGTAGTGTCAGGAGTGGCTAACATTGAGGTTCAAGATGTGGGAAGATTTCTACTGTGAAGAGCCACAGAAACCTAGCTAAGGAGTTAATAGAAGCTTCAAAGTAGAGGAACAACATTTTTTTTTTCTCTAAGGAGGTGATTGTCACAACTGCATGGGGAAAGTATTGAAGGCAGAGAGATCTGTGATGGGGAGTTAGTTGAACAGCTTTTCAGGTAGGCCATACTAAAGGGGGGGGGGGGAAACTAAAAGAATGACAATTATATTAAGAATGATTTCTAGAATGATTTCTACAGGATTTGATGTCTTACTAGGTGAAAGGATTAATAGAGGATTGGTGTGAAAATAACTTCAGAAATTCCAGGTTGTGATACTGGCCATCTCATTGACAAGGGTAACAACACAGGAAGAAGTAAAAGGATTTGGATTATATGCTTACATAATTATTTTCTATAATCTTCAGGACACAATGCTAAAAATATGGGAAAACAAAATGTAGGAAATCATAAACTGAGAGAAGATAATTTCATGTGTATGCTTTAGAACAATGCCTGGTACTAAATTTATTAGTTTGATGACTAAATAAATAGGTGGGTCTTCACACTATCCACTGATGGATAGACAGGCATGCTACATGCTACTAATTATCCCATCTCCTCTCTCTTTGAGAAGTTTGAAAAGGTCTCACAGATATATCCTTGACATATTTTGTAAACTAACACCCAAACAAAAATTTCAAAAGCAATCTTCTCTTATATTTTATTTTTAAGCCATTGTTACCTACCCTCTTCTTTCCAGGCGCTTGTGTCATACTTGTGAAATCAATAGCAAGAAGCAAGTACTTCAGTAAGCAGAAAGTCAAGGACAGCCTCTAATTCTGCTCTGCAAAGTGTGTAGTGCTCTAGAGGCACTCAAACATAAAATGATGTCTTTACTTTTCCTAAGCCTAAAAATATTTTAAGTTTTTAAGTACCATCATCTAACTTGGGTCTTCGAGACATGTATATATTTTAAATAATGGTAGTCATTTTTTCACTGAATGCCCCATGTGTGTTAGGCACTAAGTGAAAGACTATAAACATCGTCTCTAATCTTATTAGTAATCCTAAAGGATTTTTATTCATGTCTTTGATTTGCACCTCAGGCTTTGGGATGTTGAAGAATTGGCTCGGAGTCAATGCAGACCTCAGATTGCAGAGTAGGGTTTCACCTGAGGGTCTTTTTACAGCTTACTAGCTAAGTCATTCCTGAAAATTATCCTGTCAATCCAAGGTGCAGGAAAAATGGGAAAGATGTCTGCAGTCTTTGGTGTTAATTCACCGGACTGCTTTTAGGTTACACAAAAACACAGTGAAAAGAAAGTGAGGGAGGTAGAAAAGTGGCAATTTTTAGGTTTAGACAAAAGACTTTCCCTACTGAAGGATACTGAACATGCTGAGTATTAACTAATCGTATTTCTCCATGCAGACCGAAAAAGGAGAAGGTAGTTGTTAGATTTGAAATCAGTGGTAGAAATTTAAAAGGAATAAGGCAGGAAAAGGAATAAGTCAAGAAAGAAAAACATCTCCACGTAGATAATTCACTCTGTATCTCCTGTGTGCGTGTGCGTGTGTGTGCGCGTGTGCGCGCGAGTCCAAGCATCTGATACTTTCATTTCATTTTATCCCAGATTTTTAGTCCTTTTTCTCCCACACCCACAAGAATGTGTGTTAGACTTGGTTTGATTGATTTAAATGTGGCTGCTACTGCTGTACCTGTCATTTAACTGTTAACAAAAGTGCGTTCATACAACATTTCTGCTGGGCCTTTCACCTTTCTTCATATAAGAACTGTCCTTCAAGTATGACAATAGTGGCCAATGTGAGTTGGAAAAGAACTTTGAATGTCAGCCTCCTAGTCATGGTGGTTTTATTGAGCCATATGAATTTTTATAGCTTTCCACAGGTATATATTATATATATATATATAAAAGGTATATATATAAATATATATATTAAAGGTAACAAGGAAACAGTATCACAGTTTTGAAGGATATCATGGAAATTTAGAAATATTTATTAAGGGTGATAATTTTCACTTTATCAATAAAATGTTGCTAATTGAATTTCTTTGCCAAACAGATGAAAATCAATAGATATAGAAAAAATATAATGACATATATGTACTTCACATGTTTTTGTTGCATATAGCACTTGTTATAACAGGAAAATATTTTAAAAGATGAGCAAAAATAGAAATAACCATCTATAACCCTTCTATTAGATATAACTTAAGACAGTCATTTTCAGATACGTTCTTCAAGACTTATTTTCCACTAAACCCACATAAACTAAAAAATAATTTTAAAAATTTTAATAAGAAACTTTAACTTAGGGTCAATAAGGTGATATTCATTTTTATTAGGTGCCCTACCTATTTTGTTACTCCCATATGCAATTCGTGTTGTGTTTATGTTAACATGCAAAAGTTCAGCTGCTGGATGATTTTGATATCAATCATGCCAACATAAGTTATCTCTTACTTACAATTCAACAATTATCTGTTACCTTCTGGTCACTTAGGGCAATACTCAGAAAGTTCTATGATTATCATCATTATTGACTTTACAGACAAAATTAGGTTGATCTTAGATTTTTCTTACCCAAACAATTAACAAGAATGTAGGAAACACAAGGGGAAAACATTTTGTCGGTCACATCGTATACTTTTCAATCTACTTTGAGAAGTTGCTAATACTGTGACATTCCTTTATAACTTTGCAGAATGAAGTGGATTTTGTTGCTAAGGAGCTCAAAATGACAGTTACCTTTCTAATCCATTAGCAAAACGTAAAATGCAATGCTGAATGTCACTATTGCCCTCTTAAACTGTACTAAGTATGGTTTTAATATTGATTTTTGCACATGTCTTATACATTCCCTAGTGCTCAGTGCTTTTGATGACTGGATGTACTACAAATCACTCATATCTTTCATCCTGATCCTTAGCTATATATTTTTTACAGATTTTTATTATGTTGCTTGTCTTCCCTCAGTCAGGATTACAAATGCATTTTACATGTTGTGAAAAGATAGTTTTATTAGAGTAATGCACCAAGAAAATAGAAAGAATGAAAAGAGAAAAGGTGAGGGATATAGCTATCTCATGGCCTAAAGTACACGTACAAAAAAAAAAAAAAAAAAAGATAACAGGAAGAAAAAAGCTACATCTGAAACATAATCCATTAAGGTGATTTCAGAAACAATGATAATACCTAAAATTGTGTAGCAATTTAGTTTCAAACTACCATAAAATTATACATTTGATCTTTAGAACCCCTTCTTTGATATCCAAAGAGTAGTTATTATTCCTTTAATCCATATCCAGTCACCAACCAGTATTTATGAGAGTTTATCTGACTTGTTCAAGGTTGTAGGGCTAGTAAATGATGGGGTCAAGATGTGACAGGGTATGCTGATTCCGGGGTCAGTGATTTTGCTTTATATTCCACTAAGGATGATATATTCTGTTCATCATAAGTATAAAAGTTAAAAAAAAAAATACATTGTCCAAGAAATGTACCCATATCTCCTTTTCTCATTTGTTTTTCCCTGGTATTCTGTAGGAAAGTGTTCTAACATAAATTTGTGTATGGAACAGTGCTTAGTATTCATGAGAACTCATGCAACATTTTTGAATAAATAGAAGCATAAGGAAGAAATGAATTCACACTCTTGAACACAGTGCTTAAAAAATTTCTGATTCCAGTTCATTTCCAAGAGCACTGTGAAACTAGTTTATTTTTGCTTGTCTTGTCACTGTAATTATAGTGTTTTGTTTACATGTAAGGTATTATACAGTGATTGGCTAAATTATCCTTTGACCTTGCATATTACTGTTTCTATTAAATAGTGCAAAATGAATATTCATGGCATATAACGTGGCTTTATCCTACCCATGGTTAGGGCATTTTCTTCTTCTTCTTCTTGATTTTAGTTCCTTCTACTGTCTTAGAAACAATATCCATAATTGATTACATTTACTTAAATTTCAATGAAAGGGAGATTTGATACATTTTCTTGTAATTCTGATCTGGAGACTAGCAATGCCCATGAGATTAACCCATGAGTCATTTACTTTATATTAAATATAACTATCTAGCCAATTAGGATACTGTAAAATTCAAATGGCATATAATCATATTGGCTACATAAGTGTTTTATCTAATTTTGCATAAACACTGGATTTGTTTGGTATACACTAATATTTCTCAAATGAATATTCATTATCAATTATCAAAAACCATACACAGGTTAATAAAATTGTTAGAATGTGTGCATTGTTTTTACAGTGTATACTGATCATTCTTTGATCCTCATGCAAGCCTCAAAGAACCCAGCATTAGGGTTTTATAGTGGTGTGTGTGTGTGTGTGTGTGGCAAAAAGGACATGAGGTTCAACAAACTCATTTCACCTTACTGCTTCTATAGAAAGACTATAATTCTTGTCTTTACTTGAAGTGATCCTGTTATGTAAGGCCATATAACTGGGTCTAATGCAATGTGTGTATAATAGTGCCTATGTCTATGAATAAGGGTTGCTCTATGATTCCC
Source organism: Herpailurus yagouaroundi (assembly GCF_014898765.1). Taxonomy (NCBI): domain Eukaryota; kingdom Metazoa; phylum Chordata; class Mammalia; order Carnivora; family Felidae; genus Herpailurus; species Herpailurus yagouaroundi. The sequence continues at coordinate 4,625,653 of NW_024412469.1, forward strand.
TAGTATCTCTGTCTTCTATTTCAATCATGATCAGGGCAATTATATTGAAGATAGTGACATTTACTATAGAAACAGCTTAGTTTTTTTAATTAAGATTTTTTACATTTTAATTCCAGTATAGTTAACATATAGTGGTATGTTGGTTTCAAGTGTACAATATGGTGATTCAACAATTCTACATGTTACTCAGCACTCATCATGGTAAGTGTACTCTTTAATCCCCATCACCTATTTCCTCACTCACCTCCCTTCTGGTAATCAACAGTTTGTTCTCTATGGTTAAGAGTCTAGGAAACAGGAAACAGCTTAGTTTTTAAAGTCATTTTTGGAAAGAAGCCTCCAGGAGAATCTGACACACATTGGAATTTGAATGGATAAGAAATATTTTTGTTAATTAGTGCTATTAGGTTATGTGATTTACTCATTACTACAACATAGTTTAGGTTGCACTGACTAATAAAGATATTGGTAATTTGAATTGTTGCTATGAAATTATAAAAAAAAGAAATTTGTAGGCTTAGAAGTCAGAAAATGAAGAAGAAACTGAAATTGAAAGCTAGAAAGCTGGTGAATTGTGTCATGCAGTAGCAAAATATTTGATTACCTCCCATAACTCTGAAAGCAGACTATGGGCCTATTGAGATTGTGAGTCTAGGGGCACCTGGGTGGATCAGTTAGTTGAGGGTCTGACTTTTGATTTTAGCTCAAATCATGTTCCCAGCGTCCTGGGATCAAGCCCTGGGTCCTGTGCCACATTGAGAGTGGAGCCTGCTTGGGATTTTCTCTGTCTCTGTCTCTGTCTCTGTCTCCTCTCTCTCTCTGTCCCTTTTCCCCTGCTCGTACTCTGTAAAACAAAGCAAACAAACAAAGATTGTGGATCTAGAGAAAGAAGTTTTAAATCATTACTTTAGCACAGATTGTTGTTTATTATTGATTTAAATAGATGAGGAATTATAAGAAAAATTATATTAAGGAATAATTGGAAGGATAGTGAACAAAACTGAATACGAAAACAACAGAGTTTGGGATTTTTTTAATTTTAGATAATTACTACTTCTAGATTCCAGACAGTAAGAAATTAAGAAATGTATTTTTTAGCAAAAAAAAAAAAATCAGTTGAATAAATTGACCCAGGGAAAATACCAGATTAAGTTGTAGCTTTCCCATTTAAGTCTGAGAGCTTCCAGGTTGCCACCAATAAATTAAGTGAGACAGACATGGGAGAGAAAGAAAAATATAAGTGGATTTGAAAACTATGTCTATTAAAGAATTTTTAAGTGTGAAACAGACTGGAAGCAAATAAATCTGAAGGCTATAAATTTTGAGGAAAATTAAGATCACAAAAAGTTAAGATTTTTTTTAAGACTTAAAACAACTCTTAAGACCTTAACCTTCATGAGCAATAGCCTTACATCAAAAGCTCTGCAGAAGTAATATCCCCTCTCCCCACAAAGTACTTTATACATAGGCAAAGTAAATAATGAACCAGGAAAAATCTCACAGAATGTGGAGCCAGGTAATAAGGAAAACCATGAACAAGAAAATTACTCCTGGGGCACCTGAGTGGCCCGGTCAATTAAATGTCTAACTCTTGATTTCCGCTCAGGTCATGATCTCACTGTTCATGGGATTGAGTCCTGAGTCTGGCTGTGTATTAATAGCGTGGAGCCTGCTTAGGATTCTCTCTCTCCCTCTCTCTCTCTCTGCCCCTCCCTGCTTTCTCTCTCTCTCAAAATAAATAAACATTAAAAAAAGACAGTTTCTCCCATAAGGCAGATTCAGAGATAATCAAAACTTAGAGTAATCCTGGCACTTCTAAGGTAGAGGGATTGTACAATGCTAGCTCAGTGGTGTTTCAGAATTACTTGAGACCAATGACTAGAAAGTCTCTTCTCAAATGGGAGTATTTATTTAGGTTATCCAGGAACTACTCTACACATTGTGTGTGAGTGTATGTATCTACAATCAGACAATTTTGTGGTCAAGAGGAATGACCACTGAAACGTCTAGCTCTTACAAGTCACTGGAGCCCCATGGATAGAAGTATGTGGGGCTTAAAAATCATGGACTTTGAGTTGGATGTAATAATTGGATGGGACTCTTGGTTGTCCTTTTTCAGGGAGAAAGAAAGTGTGTTCTAAGTGTAGAGAGAAAAGTGACAGATATTTAGTGAAGGGGAGGGAGAATGATGTCATTCAATCCCTGCATATTCAATAACTCCTTTCTTTCTCTATACTATGTTTTCAAAACTGTTGTAATTAGTTTGGGATCTTATGACTAGATAATGGAAATGGGACTGGTTTCTTCACTATGGGAATTCCAAGGCCTGGATGTGAAACTCCTTGCACAAGCTTTCACCTTGTCTTTTGCTTTTGTGACAACCAGGAAGACCATTTAAGAGATGGTGCCAGGGGCACCTGGGTGGCGCAGTCGGTTAAGCGTCCGACTTCAGCCAGGTCACGATCTCGCGGTCCGGGAGTTCGAGCCCCGCGTCAGGCTCTGGGCTGATGGCTCAGAGCCTGGAGCCTGTTTCCGATTCTGTGTCTCCCTGTCTCTCTGCCCCTCCCCCGTTCATGCTCTGTCTCTCTCTGTCCCAAAAATAAATAAACGTTGAAAAAAAAAATTAAAAAAAAAAAAAAAAGAGATGGTGCCATATGATGCTTGTAGCCTGGTTCACTTGATTACTACTCATAGCACAGTCACCAAGAATAAAACTCCAACATAAAATATACTCTGTGTATTCTGGGGCACCGGGGTGACTCAGTTGACCTAAGTGTTGGACTTCAGCTCAGGTCATCATCTCACAGTTTGTGAGTTCAAGCCCTGAGTCAGGCTCTGTGCTGATAGCTCAGAGCCTGGAGCCTGCTTCAGATTCTGTGTCTTCCTCTGTCTCTGCCTTTCTCTCTCTCTCTCTCAAAAATAAACAAACATTAAAAAATCAATTAAATTAAAATAACATATACTCTGTGTATCCTAGAAGTAAAATTTTGTTTTGTTAACCTAACATTGTTACCTGAGCTGAGCATAGCCTGCCCTACTAATGAATGTCTCCTTTGGCTAAAAAATTTGGCAGTGTTTCACACATTTTTTGTGTGTTGAGCACCTAGCAGAGTTCTTGACATATAGCAATAAGCAATTTGTGTTCAATGGGTGTTTGTTTATGAAACGGATTATCAATTCTGTGGAGAAGGTAGGGTAGATAACATTTTACAGAGAAAACAAAGATCACATATGTATGTAGCAAATTGAATTACTGCTCCCAATTCTTCACTTCCATGTATAGCAGGATATCTTACATGGACACCCTTTGGCCCATTACTTTTTAGTGAGGTATCTTTTTGAGGTCACAATATATTTGCCTACCCCATTGATACTGGGTTTGCCATGTGACTTGCTTGAGTCAATAGGATGCATGTGTAAGTCGCAGTATGCTAGTTTCTAGCTGAGGAGTTACAAAGCATTCAGGTTTTCACTTGCTTCTGGGGCTCCTTTTAGGTCATGAAAATAGTGCACCCATGTAGCTCCTTGCCTCAGAAAGAGAAGTGTGGGAGGACAGGAATCCATCTGCGGTCTGGAGGTTGGCCCAGTTGAATCCCTTTCAATCCAGCTAAGATTGGTTAAATCTCAGGAACTCAAAGAACTGTGAACTATTCAAAAACACAAAACAAAACAAAACAAAACAAAAACTGTTGTTGTAGGACAATGAGAATCTGAGTTTGTTTTCTATATAGCAAAATCTGACATTACAGTAAATGCCATAGCTGGAAATAGAATTCAGTCTTCTGACTTCGGATTGAACATCTACTACACAATAGGAAAGGTTAATTTTGAACTTAAATGGTAATTTAAATAATAGTAACTCTTCTATTCAGCCTTTACTAAAATTTTAATTTAGAATGCATCTTTAGTTTTTAAACTATTTTATTTTTCTTTATTGAAATTTATATTGCTTTGCATAATTTGTTATTTGAAAAAAAGAACTTTTAACTTTTTTACCTTCACTCAAAAGCAATTTGTTTCCACAACTATAAAAATAGACAAGATAAAGAAGAAAGAAAAAGTTATAAAATGGTCAATTTCAACTGTGCTATCTTTCTTTTCTTATGACAATATGCGAGTCTAATGGATTTTGTTAATGCCTCTTGGGTCCTTTATGGCATTTAAGAAATAACATTCACTGGAGTTTATACACTACAACCAAGCACTTACTGTTCCATCTTCAATGTGTCGCATGAACGAATGCTAATGCCTGTTTAATTTTTTTTTAGGTTTGCAACATATATTTCATAACAAACCATTTAATAGCAAGGCCAAGAAGACACCTAATTACTTGAATTTATTTTTAGCACTTTCCTCATTAAGTTAGACATGACCAAAACAGGCTGTTATAATTTATCCATGGAGTATCACTATCAATGTGCTGCTGTCCCATTGATAACCCTTTTGTGCTTCATTGTTTATTTTACAGTAAATCTTTTAAAATACAAATCTCATTTCCTCTTTTACTCTGAGCTAGATTTAAGACCTCTTCCTTGAAGTGACTGTTAGTTCTTTCAGTTCAGTCAAAAAATAATAAAAAAGTCTTGGCAGGAAGAATGAATTTACTACTCAGTTAAACATACTAGCATATTCAGGCAAAATAACTGTACTGCTTGTACATTTAAACACAACCCCTGTGGTGTCAAACTTTACTGTTTTGTACACTGTGGCTATGATTAGGAGACACTCTAAATTATATATACTGCACATTTTGGTGTAGTATAGATGATGTGTTTGTATAGAACAAGATATAATTGCTGGAAGTGTTAGGTGTTTTAACTATCTATGAAATGACTAATACATTTTTGTTTTGCCAGATCTATTTCCTACTATATACTTACTAATTGTTTAATAATAATTAAGAACATAGGAAAATGTTACCAGAGAAAACAGTATACATTAAATAGTAGAATTTTGATATTTATAAATATTTTTGATAATTTATTCCCATGTCTTTCCATTTAGGTGATTTTATCTAGCAAATATAGGTGAGAAATGGTTCTGACAACACATACACTATTCAGAAGAGAACATATGTCTTACGAGAAAAGAAATTTCTTTAATCTTCCCATCTTGTCTTCATCATCCTATATTAAATTACCTTAAAAGTCAGAAGGGAGTTTCACTTTTCGTAGTTGTGAAAATGAATGTCAGAGAATGGTTTTCAAGTTTATTCAGCAAGGAAAACTCACATTTTTACACGTTTCCCATTTAAAAACCTCCTTTTCTTCTTCTTTTGAACTTGCACTAGTGAGTTAGCATGACAGATTTTATTCATTCTGAAATGGTAGAGGAAACTCTGATATTATCTTCTGGAATATTGGAGACTGCTCCCAAATTACTATGTTGTAAGTTCAAGTTGAAATGAATAGTGTGAAAGCAGTTCAACAAAGAAGGAACAGGAAATAAGATAACATGATCCTAATTTTTACCCTGAATTGATTTTACCAATGCCTGTTAGCCTATGCAACAAAGTTCTTATGGATTGGGACCTTGTAGTATCTTCGTTTCACTAGTTCAGGTGTTCTTAATTTTGGCACTATTGACATTTGGAAATAAATAATTATTGTTTGAGAGGTGGTCCTGTCCATTATAGGATGTTTAACAGAATAACTGGCCTCCACTCATATAAATGTCTCTGATATAATGCATGTAAAGTTGGGAGATGGTACCTCATTCCTGCAGGAGATTTCTTCAAGGCTGCTGCTTTAGATTTTCCTCCTGCATGCCACTCTAACACTCTGTCAGGTCAGCAGCATCTGTGTGATGCATTATGTATTACAACAACCAGTGAATCATGTGGTCAGATGCTGCCTGGGGATTACATGTCTGTAGATCAGGCATCCTGTAACCACCTGGGTAGTTGTGCTGGCTGAGACCCAGTAGAAAGCAAAGACAAACTTTGACTTAGACTAGGTATCTATTCCTGTGTAAACAAACTAGCATGCTTAATATAATAGAAAGACCCAATGTAAACATCTTGGAACAAGTGGCCATTTGGGCTACTAGAAAATAATGCCATATTGGAGGTAAGCACTGATCTTTGCTGTAGGCATCGTGAAGATTCAGAAGTAGTGGTAACAGTAGTTGGACTAGTGTAAATAAATAGGAATCCATGCTTTTGGGCCCATGGATTGGGCCTAGCTATTGTCCTTGTCATCATAACCTTGTCCTTCATAACCCATCATAATAGTACTATGGTTAGTTGCTGATAGTTCTGCCTCAACTAACATAAACTTGTTGAATGCTGCTTCCATCTGGAGGTTTAGTACCTTTCTTTAGTGCATCATTTCTGGTAAGCATTCACACATTATGTTCATTCTCATATGTCCATCCACATGTCCTTTTTACCAATCTTCCAATCTTTTTCCTTCCAAGTCCTTGACCAGTCATTTGTCACTACCCATTAATCCATATATATTATGACCACAGGTTAATTCCCCTTCTATACAAAGTAGATATCCAAGTGTCCATGCATCATGACTATGCTTAAACCTAATCTTGAGTGAGGCTGTAACAAGTCTTCCATTCTTTTTTAGCTGCCTTGCACATAATATCCTATCCAATATGTAAAACAAGTTTTGGAATTTTACTCTTGTTGGAGCTCTTGGTACATGATTCCACAAAATGGTCATAGGTATGAGCTGGAGGAGGAGAACTGGTGCAAGTGTAGTGGGAGATTTAGGAGTGGGCTACTTTCTCACAAAGCTTGCTGTACCCTCTGACCATGCCCCTGATTGCTCCTGGATACATTCTTTCTATCTGAACAATGATTTTCTTCTGAGTTCACTGAACTTCATGATTTGGTGCATCTGACAATAAGTACCAAGCTCATGATGGACAGTTACAGATGGTCAAGCCTTTTCTCTGCCAGTGCTCAATAGCACTCTAAGAGCTATTTTTAAAATAACTTCACACTCTTTATTGCAGATGGCATACTCTTGCCCCAGAACCCCATGATCCACTGGGAGCTGCCATACACTCCATACTGCATCTTTTTCCAACATCCAAACTTCAACATCATAAGCTTTCTTGACTCACTTGACTGACTATACAGCTGATCACATTGCAGCCTGGAACTGTTGAAGACCTGTGCCTCACTCAAAACTGACAGCCTTCATTACATTGTATACCTTGAATATATATAATTTTCACTTGTCAATTATAGCTCAATAAAGCCTGAAAAAACAGATGTAAAAAGTGGTGGCATCCCTTACTTGTTTCCTGATATCTGGCTAAAGCAGTATTTGTAGACGTGAAATATGTTTTATCCAAAACCTGAGGAGGCCTAGTAGGATTTAAAGCTCCTTCTTTGTAAGAGAGAATGTACAATTCATCAATTTATCTTTTTGTTTGGATATTATGTCCTGGCATATCCCTAACCATTGGACACTTAAAAACTTTACTACATTGACAGGTCCTGGAATCATTGTAGGTTATATTCTAGCCTCTAGAATGTACATGTACTGCCAAGGTCTTCAGAGTAGGAGCCACCTCTTGCTTATACTTCCTGTTTAACATAATACCTTCAATGTAATGGACCAATGTGATATTCTATAGGATATCTAAATAGTCTAGATCTCCTTTTACTACATTATGACAGAGTGTTGAAGAGTTAACATAGTCCTAGAGTAAACTGTAAATGAATACTCTTATTTTCTCCAAGGGAATGAGAACTGTTTCTGATCCTATGTCTTAACTAAATAGCGAAGAAGATATTTACAAAGTCAGTGGACTCATGCCATGTACCTGAGCTCTATTAATGTGCTTTACCAAAGATATCATATCTGACATAGCAGATGCCATGGGAAATGCTGGTTGGTTACATTCACCCTCTGTATAGCTACTTGCTGGGATTCAGGATCCATTGGTGTCAGGGAGGCCAGACCTATAAATTAAAGAGACAGAAGGATGGAGACCATAATTTATACATCCTTTAAATCCTTCAGTGTGGTACATACCTCAGTTATTCTCTCTGGTATATAATACATTTTTTTTTTGGTCTGTTTTATTGTCTTAGCTGAAGGAGAAGTAGTAATTTCAGAAAATTCTTCATGACCTTCTCCACTGTGATTGCCCTCAGCCCTGTAGGTGAAACACACAAACTCAATTGTTATTCCAGTGGCCAAATATGTCAATGTCAAATATATATTCAGCTATCAGAGAGACTTCTACTGGACGGGTGTGTCAACTCAGTGGGCCATTTTAAGTTGCATTTTAGTTAGGAATTGATTACCTGAACCCACAGGATTCCACTTTATCAGGGGAATCATAAGGTAACTTCAGTTCTTCAGATATTAGTGTCAACTTAAACGCTGTGCCCAACTGCCCCCAAAATTTCTGTGTAGTCACCTTCCTCCAGTGCATAGTAAATGGCCAATAAGTAACAGCTCAAGCAAATGGCCATAAGTCTCTTTGAAAGGCCTGGAGAAAACATTACAGTTTGTCTTTGCCAAAGTTTCAGCATGTTTCAATAAGGGGACCCAATCAACTTTTCAACTAATGGTTTCTGTATACAAAAACAGCTTCACATAATACTTACTTCCCTGAGACTTTTGATTCTGCACTCTATTGTCTGTCATGGCAATTCAGGTATATCAACACCTGAGTGTGTTATGCTGTGACTTAACTCTGATTATAGCTCTGAGGAAGTGGCTTTCCTAAGCTTCTGAGTGGGCAACTGTTGTTTTCTGGAGTAAATCCCTTTATATTCTTTTCTGATAATGGAAGTGTGATAGATTTTAATGGGATAATATGGGCCATTTCTGAAGGTTCAGAATGTTAAGAAAAATCTAGAGGGTCAAAGTCTTCTAGGGCTTTCTCCCAGATATCCCTGTCATGGGTCAGAGTCCCATTGTTTCCCAACTAAGACCCTGTGTTTGGTATTAAAGATCTGTTTTGGTAGAACATTTAAATATCTGAAATTCAACACCCTGTGTTTCAAATCCTGGGCTTAATCTTAGCTTTATCTGTCTGCTTAGAGCAAGATAAGAGTATTTCTCTGTGAGCTACTTTTTGGCTTTCAGTTAGTTTTAAATTGTTTGTTAATAGCCCTCACCTTTCATTATTGATCTCATCAAAGCAATACTCATCCAATTCTGTTTCTCTTATATTTATTCTTCTCCTTCTAATGATATATACTTTTAATTTTAATTCAAATTAGTTAACATGCATTGTAGTCTTGGCTTCAGGAATAGAACCCAATGATTCATCGCTTACATATGACACCCAGTGCTCATCCCAACAAGTACCCTCCTTAATGCTCTTCATCCTCCCCTCCAGCAACCCTGGATTTGTTCACTATATATAAAAGTCTCTTATAGTTTGCCTCCTTCTTGCATTTTATCTTATTTTTCCTTCCCTTTCCTGTGGTCATCTGTTGTGTTTCTCAAATTCATTCAGTGAAATCATATGATATCTGTTTTTTTTTCTGACTGACTTATTTAGCTTAACATAATGCCCTCTAGTTCCATCCATGTTGTTGCAGACAGGAAGATTTCATTATTTTTCATTGCCACATCTTCTTTATCCATTTATCAGTCAATGCACATTTGGGTTCTTTCCATAATTTTGCTATTGTTGACCGTGCTGCTCTAAACATCGGGTTGCATATGTCCCTTCAAATCAGCATTTTTGTATCCTTAGGATAAATAGCTAGTAGTGCAACTGCTGGGTTGTAGAGTAGTTCTATTTTTAATTTTCTGAGGAAACTCAATACTGTTTTCCAGAGTTTCAATGACATTTCTCAAAGCCTTGATTATGACATTGTATTTACCTCTACTCACACACCATCCCATATCATCATGGGTAATAGTTTTAAGACTTGGACTGCCACCATGTTTCAGGGGCTCTCTACACACTACTCACCTGTAGGCACAAGGGCCTCATGGCCAGCTAGATGATGATTAAGAAGGTTCTGGCAAAACTCCATCACAGTCTCAACTTTCTCTGTATTCTTGACACCCACTGCTACAGATTGATTTTTGGGAAGAATATATTAAGATGAAGTTAGGAGAGCAAAATGATCTTGGGGAAATAGCAGCTATAAAAGAAAAAGGTAGCAAGCAAGAAAGGGCAAGGTGAGGTGTTAGACCATGCCATACATTTGAAAAATCTTTGCCAAATGTGAACTCCAAAGCAAACACTGTCTATTAGAGATATACTGCCTTATTTGAAAAGCCTGGCAAACGGTGAACTCCAAGGCAAACATTGTCTGTTAGAAGTATCTTGCCTTATTTGGAAATGGCTAGTTTTTTGTATGTAACAGAAAGCTTGCTAATCATCATGCTAATTTCTTGACTTCCCAAGAGGATAAATCTCAACTTGAATGCTATGAGACTCTGAAGACACTAGAAACTAGATGTCATGAGCTAACCACACTCATTATACCTGGGAGGCTAGTCCTTCTTTGAAGGAGAATCTAAGTGGTACATTTGTGTGTCTACCACACCATCAAAATGTGAATCTTTAGACTTTCTAAACTACTTGTCAAGTTCATTTTATGGGATGGATAAGAATGAAGCTGAACTGTTCTATCTAGTAAAATTGGAAAGTTTTAAATTTAGTTTCTTATGAATAGCAATTGAGGGGAGAGAAAGAGAAAAGAGAAAGGGGAGGGGGACAATGGAGTATGCGTAAAAGCCCTAAGCTTAGGGGGAAAAAGAGCCAAGAATAACTGATATTCAATTTTTGATCTTTTAATTGCTACAACATGAAATCTGTTTTATCTTTTGAAACCCTTAGTGAAGTTTGGTGTCAATTAAGATCAGTGCTTTATTGTGATGAAGTCAAGTAAAATATTTTCAGTTCCACATCTAAGGTAATACAGTGTAGAACAAAAGAACCACAAGGTGATATTAAGATAATCCATCCAAAATGTTAACCCCTTCCACAGATCCTGAAATATACCTATCTCTTACCAGAGTCAATACTCACATCTTAAATCTGTGGACTGTGTACCCATCTAGGCTCATGAAATGAAATATATATATATATACATATATATATATATATATATATATATGTATATATATATATATCAGAAATAAACATTAGGATTATCTTTTACTCATTTTGTTTTTGTTCTTCATTGTGTATATTCATTCTGTTGATAAGATATCAGAAGTCTTTATTTACAGGAATTTTTCATACTTTTGCTTTCATTCTAAGCCCCACTTGCCACTACTGACAATCAGACCCACGATGCATCAATTCCAAATTTTTGACACTAGTCTCTTACCTTTCGGCTTTGAATTTCATGTTTCTAAAGCACAACTGTTACTTTCTTATTTTAATATTTAAAAGTATTCAGAGGTTTCTCATGGCTTAGCTTTGTCAAATAGTTTTGTTGATTGGTAGATGTCAGCAACCGTGTTAGGTGTTGGAATACAATGATAAACAAAATCACAGTCCTTACTTTTGAGAACGCCATATAGTTGCAGATGTGGCAGAACACAGAGTTCAAGATAGAGATCTGCATAGAGTGGCAGAAGTTATGGAAAGAGAGATCTGTGATGTCAGGTTGCATCAATTCTGGACTCTTCCACCCAGCTTTCAAAGTTGAGGTTATTTGTTATGCCCTACCCACCCAGATTTGTCCAGACACTGCCCAAACACAAACTTACTGTTGCTGTTTGAAAACTATTTTGATTCAACCCCATACACAAAGCTCTTGGTCACCTGTTTATCTTTGCTTATTCTTACTGCCTAACATGGCTTTCAACAGCTCTTGCCTGCTTATCCACATCTTTTTCCGAGCTTTTAAAAGATAAGTACCAAGGCCAAGGTTTTGTTTCAATCATGAATTTTTACCAGACAATCAAATTGCACATAGCTTGCCATCTTCTCAAAATCCATTCTGCATATAACCGATTGTATCCCCCTCTTGGAATTTATCTCATTTGTTATTGAATTCAGCATGACAATATCATCTTTTTTTAAAAAAAAAAATTAATGTTTATTTTTGAGAGAGACAGAGACAGGATGCGAGTGGGTTAGGGGCAGAGAGAAAGAGGGAGAAACAGAATTGGAAGCAGGCTCCAGGCTCTGAGCGGTCAGCACAGAGCCCAACGCGGGGCTCCAACTCACGGACTGCAAGATCAATACCTGAGCCAAAGTTGGCCACTTAACCGACTGAGCCACTTAGGCGCCCCATGACAATATCATCTTTAAAAGTAGCTTATTTATGGGGCGCCTGGGTGGCCCAATCAGTTAAGTGTCTGACTCTTGATCTCTGCTCAGGTCATGATCTCAGGGCTCCTGAGATCAGCCTCCCCCAGGGCCCTCTGCGCTGACTATACAGAACCTCCTTGGGATTTTGCCGCTCCTTCTCTCTGCTCCTCCTCCTCTTTCTCTTTCTCTCTCAAAATAAATAAATTAACTTCAAAAAAGTAGCTTATTTATTCATGGAGGACTTACTTCATGCTAAGCAGCACAATTAAGCAGACCTCTATTCCTACTATTAATGTCATAGAGCTGTAGAAATTGATGGATGGCTTAATCCATCATTGAAATGACTACTTTAAGGACTCCTAACATTTACTTCAGCAAATGTTTTTGTGTTGCAGATAGAGTGGTGAATAAGGCAAAAAGAGCGCTTATATTCATGAAACTTCTAGATATATTATAAACAAATAAATAATGAACTAATAAAACCTGTATTTACAGACTTTATAATAATGGAAATGATATATTAAGGAAGGAGGATATGACAGAAAGCACCTGGGGATTGACAGAGAGCTTCTTCAGGGTAGTCTGAAAATGCCTTACCAGAGTAGCTGACATCTGATATTTATGTAAATTTCTCCCTCAAATGGCAAAACTCTAGTCATATGACAAGTATAAGAAGCAACATTTCAGGCAGAAAAAAATAAAAAAAGAGATTAACACAAAAGGATTGAGAAGCCAATGCAGCTAGAGCACAGTGAACAAGCAGAGTTGTACAAGATGAGGAAGAAAAGATAGGCTGTTCTCGTGAGCAAATGGTGTCATTCTGTTAGAACTCCTTTCTCACCAATTCTCACATCAAAATGCTTTGTACTCTCTTTGTACATTGCTGGCCCTTGGTGTTTGTTGATTGATTTTATACATGTCAGTTGAAAGTTAGGATTAGAATTTTTTATTGAATAATGTCTTTTGAAAGTTATGTCAAATCTTCCCTGAGTGGCTTTTAACCTAGTATTATTCAAATTTGCCAGGATCAAAAATAGGGCATTGATACTATTCTGGCACTTTTTGAGAGCAAACCAATTCCTGGATTGTTGTTGGTGGGACGTATTTGAGTCCTTGAAAAATTATGAAAAGTCAACCCACTGATTTAATGTAGAAGCAAATGCGGTGAATCTGTTTGCTGTAGTTCTGGCCCTCATGTGTTCAGGTGACCTAGAACTGAAAGGATCCATCCTCTGAGTAATCTCATTTTGTTTTCAGGTTTAATTAAATTAATCTATTCCCTTGAGTTCTCCTTTCTATTACTGAGAGTCCTTGAGGTAATATGGAAATTTTCCAGTTGTGAGGGTACTTTAATTAATTCAACAATTACAATAGTAGCTAATATTTCTTATGTATCTAGCATATATCAGACATTTTTGCTAAGTATCTTATATGTGGTTTTCTCATTTAATTCTCTCAAAACTCTAAGAATAAGGTATTATGATTATCCTTTTTTATAAGATTCATAAATAGAGCTGAAGAAAGAAAAAGTAACTTGCCTTATGTCACACAATTAGTAAATGAAAGAAAGAGGATTTGAATGCAGGCAGCGTGATTTCTGAGTTTACATCTAACCACTACTCTTTGAAACCAGACCACACCAAACTATATTGAAGCCACAAACAAAATAAAAATTTATTTGAGAATCTGAATTGTGTGTTTTCAATCTCCAATAATCAAATCCAATACAAAATTATAAAGATACCACATCACTTTATCTTGTATTGTAAAATCAGAACACCTATTTAAAAAGTAGAATCAAAGGACACCTGGGTGTCTGAGTCAGCTAAGCAGCTGATTTCGGCTCAGGTCATGGTCTCATGGTTCCTGAGTTTGAGGCCCATGTAGGGCTCTGTGCTGACAGCTCAGAGCCTGGAGTCTACTTTGGATTCTGTGTCTCCTTCTCTCTTTGTCCCTCCCTGGATTGCACTCTCTCTGTCTCTATCAGGAAATGAATAAACATTAATTTTTTTTAAATAAATAAATAAATAAATAAATAAAATAAAAAGTAGTAGAATCAAGAAGCTCAAAGTAGCATATAGTAGATTATATATGGTTTTAAAAATATGGTTTTATAAATAAAAAGCATGGTAAAAAAATTCTTAATTCCATTTCTTCAAATAATTGCCCTTATCAAGTCAGTATACCTCAACAGTCCTCTGAGTTTCTCTATGTATTATAAAGAAATAAAATTATGTCCTCCAGAATATCTAAAAACATAGTTAATTTTAGAGATAATCATATGTTTTTTGTGTGCATAATTATGGGGAACACTTAACAAAAGATGCTCAACAATGACCTTGCTATTGTGCACAAGGAGATTTTCAGCCTTCAGAACATCATGTATGTGCTTCCCCCATCACACAATTAAGTTAATTTTTACAGAATTATTTTCTGACATGGTGATCTAAAACAAACAAACAAACAAACAAACAAACAAACAAACAAACCATTCTTACTATAACTGTTGGAGACATTTCAATTAAAGAAGAGTAATCAGAAAAAATTTAAACATACATTGTTTTTAACCTTATGTGTCAATCCAGTACATTCAAGGTCCTTTTGAATCTTTTGCATATTCTATTTTCTTCAGCCTTCCCTTGATCTTATTTTTAGTTTTCTTTATATATCATGTTTGTGTTTGCCAGTGTGTAAAGTCACGTGAATTAGCTCATGTTTTCTAGTCTTTTTTTTTTTTTTTTTTTTTTTTTTTTTTTGCAGAGGTCTAGCCTCAGGGGCCAGCAGTTAATATAAATACATAAATTGTTTCAGGGAGCTGTAGGTGTGTATGTTTGCATTGCAATAAGGACTTGGCCAACAAGAGGGACATTCTCCTTACTGGGGCCACTGCTACCTAGTATCTATAGGTTGGCACAATATTGAACAATATCTGATTTTTAAAAAATGTTTGAGCTCCATATTTTAAACACGTTGATCACTAATTTAAATTTAAGAAAAGGGGGTGCCTGGATGATTTAGTAGGTTAAGTGACTGACTGTTGGTTTTGGTTCAGGTTATGACCTGAACCTCATGGTTCATGGGTTCATGACCCACATCTGGCTCCACATTGGCAGTGTGGAGCCTGCTTGGAATTCTCTCCCTCTTCTCTCTCTGTCCCTCTCCCACTCACGTGCTCAGTCTCTCTCACTCTCTGTCAAAAATAAATAAACTCAAAAAAATAAAATAAAAAATTTTACCCAAGGGCTGCATGGGTAGCTTAGTTGATTGTCAAACTCTTGGTTTCAGCTCAGGTGATGATTTCAGGTCCTGAGATCAAGCCCATGTTGGGTTCTGCATAAGCATGGAGTCTGCCTAAAATTTTCTCTCTCCCTCTCTGTCTGCCCCTCCTTTGCTATCTCTCTCTCTCTCTCAAAAAAAAAAATAATAATAATAAAGAGGAAAAAAAAAGTAGAAAGAAAACCTATGCCAAACAAAATATGTGCACAGCCTGTCATTTGTAGCTACAAAGTAGTATGGGATTGACTGATATAAATTCTAAAGTTTGCTAACAGAGCGACCATGTGAGTTACTTTAGTTATCTGAGCCTCCAATGTTCTCATGTTTAAAATAGAAATAATACTATATTACCTGTTGTTTTGAGTGTTAAAAGATGTAATGCAGGTGAAATATTCCTAGCACATTTTTGACACAAAGAAAGATTTAGCTAAATTGTAATCAACTTCCCTTATTTTTCCTTTATGTTTTTTCCTCTTGTCACATTTTTATCTGGCTAAATGTGTATTACCTATCTGTTCTATGAATCCTCCCTAATTTCCTCTTTCTCCTCAAATTTACCCAGCCTTTATTAATTGTTTATTGTTATTTTATGATGGATTATTGTCATTAAATACATCCCCACTTTAAAAAAAAATGTGGTTTCTTACTTTGCTTTGCTGATATTGTCATTGCAACACTGAAAATAAACATGGAAACATTTGGTGGGCTTCTGTCCTGATCTGAAACTACATGTGATCCATAGCAGTTTTTTTGAAACATACATCTTTATAACTTTCATTTGAAGAAAGGAACTATATAAACTCAATGCGTTATTAATAAAAATTGTTGATTGTATGTGGATGATCCTTTTGAAAGCCTGCCTTGTCGAGCCTTAAAGGGAGTGAAACGTGAGAGCAGAGAGTTGACAGTCATGGAAATCGTTCCTTATGTCCCTGTTTGTGTGGATTTTGCTGCATCTTTGGTTATTCTCAACATCAACTCTCACTTGCTCCTATTTCTGTTAAATCCCTCTAGACCTATTATTGCCTTGTAGTTACCAACTTTTTTCTTTTTCTCCCAGATTAAAATCATTGTCTTTCCATCTGACTCAATATTTTCATGGACTGTAAACCTAATGTCCATAATTGGCATGGCCAGGGTGTTCTTCAATATCTTGTACTGTTCTGCGTTCTTACATCAGATACACATTCTTTGGGCCATGCAAAATAAAAGCTAATGTGTATCCTAGAGAAAACAAAACATTGACAAATTTACTATCTCTCTGTTTTAATTTTTTAAGGTTTATTTATTTTTGAGAGAGAGAGAGAGAGAGACAGAGTGTGAGCAGAAGAGGGGGAGAGAGAGAGAGGGAGACACAGGATCCGAAGCAGGCTCCAGGCTCTGACCTGTCGGCATAGAGCCCAACGCACGGCTTGAACCCACAAACCATGAGATCATGACTTGAACTGAAGTGGGATGCTCAACTGACTGAGCTGCCAAGGCGCCCCAAAATTTACTATCTCTTTATACTTATTTTCATGATTTATTTCTAAAACATATGCTTAACTTGCAGTATTTTCATGAAAGGGACATAGTTGGTAGTTTTAATAAAGGAATTAACAAATATGTGGTTATGAAAAACTTCAACTGAAATATTTTGTGTAGCCCATTGTCACAAGCCCAGAAAATTTGCAGTCCTCATGATTTGTATGCCTATAAGTGAATGGACTTTTATAACCTCATATACTTGAAATATATGTTTCTCTAAAAGTGCGACTAGATGCATATATAGTTCTATCCTATGAGTGACATTGAGGAAGACACATGCTTTATTTTTTTAATTTTACTTTTACTTATCAAGTTCTATTTTGTATTCACAGACTCAGCTCTTTCTTTTTCTTAAATGTAGTTGAAAGAATGATTTTGATTTTTCATTTTTATTGACAGAGGTAAACATAGAAAGCATATTTCAAATGAACTGAGGCATCTCACATTTCAGGTGAGACTATTTCATAAACACTATATTATAAAAATTTTCTCCATATAGCAATGGTCTCTTTTTTGTTGGTAGATTTCAAGTAACATATTAAAACAATAAATTTTTTTTAATGTTTATTTATTTTTGAGACAGAGACAGAGCATGAACAGGGGAGGGGCAGAGAGAGAGGGAGACACAGAATCTGAAACAGGCTCCAGGCTCTGAGCTGTCAGCACGGAGCCCAACGCGGGGCTCAGACTCATGGACTGTGAGATCATGACCTGAGCCGAAGTCGGACGCTTAACCGACCAAGCCACCCAGGTGCCCCTAAAACAATCACTTTTAAAAATTGTTTTCATTTTACAGCTTTGTTTTTCTGATATCACCTATAGAAATTCATATTAGATTCCAAAATATACAACACAGAAAGGGAAAATTCATTTACCAACTATTTCACATAGAAACATATTAAAAACTTAATTAAATTAAGAGCATATAAAATTAATTAATAAAAATAAAAAGGATAGTTTAATATTAGGATATCTATTAACACAATGCATTATATCCATAGGTCAAGGGAGAAAAACGATATGGTCAAACTGGTAGATAACCCCCAAAACAATAGTCAGCATGTATTTCTAATTTTAAAAATCTTAGTTAAGTAGGAATAAAAGGTAAAAATAAATACATTTTTCAAAGTAAAAACTTCTGATATACTTAATGATCAAATACTAAGCAAATTCAATCAGAAACAAAGCTGAAATAATTTAGGGGAAACAACAAAACTAACAATGACATGATGAAATCACACATGCACTTTCTTAACATAATGTGTTCTTCTCCAGGCTGAAATAAGCCTAATACCAAATGATTGGGCACTACAGATATTTCCATGAAACTCTGGAGAAGGTAAATTGGCCATCATGACAATTCTTTTTTTAACATCCTCCTGGAAGTTCTAATATAATTATTCAGGAAAAAAGTTGGGGAAAAACATAAATTTATCATTAAAAGAGGCAAAGTAAATATTTTTTGCTGATGATGTGATTTTCTACTTTGGAAACCCAAAAGAATTAACTAAAAACTGATATATAGAACTAATCTGTAGATCAGTAAGCTGGATTGAAAATAATACAGCAATTACATTTTCCTATACAATAATCAGTAAAAATAAAATGTATAATAAAGAGCCATATATGGTAGCAAGAAAAAAAAAGTCCTAAGCAATGAACTAGAATAAATTTTCCAGACCTTTGTGACATAAACTACATAAATTTCTATGGACTTTAAAGGAAAAATGAAAATAAAGAAACATATTCAGTTCTTCAATAGAAAGACTGAGAGAGAGCAACATTTCCTAAATTAATATTCATGTAGGATATCATTCTTACCCAAAGTGTAACTTTGAGAAAGCATAAGAAGCTTGATTAAGTTATTCTAAACCCGACTTGGATACACAAATACACAGAATAAACATAGTAAATATGGGAGGAGCTTTCTCTCACAACCAATGAAAGTTCATAAACATGCCATTAATAAAACAGTTCAGCAACAGCAACAGAATATATGCATAGGTCAGAGCAAGAATGATGAAAAATCAGAAGCAAAGAGAATTAGACATAATTACTTAGTGAATCTTCAATTGGCATTTTAAATCAGTAGGATGACCAAATGGGTTAATTAATAAATGGCAGTAGAATAATTAGCTTACAGTGCATGCATACACACACACACACACACACACACACGCAAATACAAATACACATCCCTACATCATATTTTTTACACAAATAAATCCCTGATAGATTAAAATTCATTTCATTTAATCTTTAATTTACCGGAATTTATTTTTCTAATACCCAGTGTTGGTGAGTCCATTTTAATACAGTGTCAATTGAGTGTGAATTCTTATTTTTTTTTAAGATTTTGTTTTTAAGTAATCGCTACACTCAATGTGGGAACTTACAGTCCTGAGATCAAGAGTTGTGTTCCCTACCAACTGAGCCAGCCAGGCACCACTTAATGAGACCACTTACAAAATTTTTGGAAAGCAATTCAGCAATATGTGTCAAGTATCTCAAAAACATTCATAATATGTGACTTAGCAAATTCATGGTTAGAAATACAGTTTTGAATATTTGATAACATTTAAAAAGGTCTTTATTATTATGTGATACCAACAGTAAAAACCTGCAAACGCTGAAAGTATTTATTAATATGGGATTGGTGAAGTAAATTAGATAATATTCAAAACTGGTCTGTGGTCATTAAAATAAGAATGTATTTTTATTTAAGAAGAAAGAGATTTTCAAAATCCCTTCTCTGTGTCTGTCTCTGCTCCTCTTTATTATATATATACATAAATATGCACATATATACATACATATACATATGCACACATGCATATTCATATATATCAAATACACAAATTGAAAGTATATATAATGAGGGCAATAACCGCTAGCAATAGTATCTATTAAAATGTATTTTTGTGTTACTTGCATTTTCCAGGTTTCTTTTTTCTTCTTCTCTATGGATTACTTATAAAATATGCTATCTTTAACAGATATATGCATATATATGCATTATGATAATTTTAATTATAATTATGTTAGTATTTTTTTAATTAAAAAATATTTTTAGAGAGAAAGAGAGAGAGCACAGGGAACAAGTGAGGGAGAGGGGCAGAGGGAGAGAGAGAGAGAGAAAGAATCTTAAGCAGGGTCCACGCTCAGTGGCAGAGCCCGGTGTGGGGCTTGATCCCACATCCCTGGGATTCTGACCTGAGCTGAAACCAGGAGTTGGATGCTTATACCACTGAGCCACCCAGATGCTCCGTGAATAATGTTTTTAATCACATTTTTTTTGATTGCTAATGAACTCTATATAAAACAGGGTCATGATGTTTTAAACATCTTCATATTTCCCAATGTACTTATAATTCTGCTAAATGATAAATAAATATTGAATGTTACTATTATCTTAAAGTATTCTCTTTGTGCTGAAAATACAGAGATTAACAAACATAAACGTATGTTCTCTCCCTTTAAAAATCACATCAAACATATTTTTTAAAAGATAAATAATAGATACAGGATCAATTAACATGGTATGAGTAAGCAAACTGTGCTAGGGACAGAAGGCCATACAAGGTTTTCTGGAGAAAAGAATATCAGAACTTTAGTGTAAAGAAGACTTAGGACTTAACCTGGTGAAGAAACTTTGAGAAATCGGTAGGTTACTAAGATGAGGCAGGATGTGAACAGGCCTAGAGACAAGAAAAATCAACCTTAACATTTCTTTTGAAAAGTTGATTTATTGGATGCAAGTTGGAGTAGGAATTTCTGAAGGATAAGTGTGGGTAGTGTAGGGGGATAGATCATGAAGAGCTTTCAGTGGTTGAGCTAAGAAACTTAAATTTTAAATTAACGGAAGCCTTTGATGTAAGTTAACTAGAAAAAAGGGAAATGTTGACATAGTATTAAAAAACATTTTGAAGTATACTTCACGTGCCCAAGATGTTGTAGTTCTTTGGAAACAAAAGTAACCTAATCTTGCCTTATTTGTATACTAGAGTTTTGAGGTTGATAAGAACTAATCTACTCATTTTAAGTGATGTACAGGGTCCCATGAAGAGTATATGAATATGCTATAATATTATTTTCAAAGGCACAGAAAAATACACCAAGTAGGAATTTTTGTTGTTTTTGTTTTGTTTTTCACAAAAGTTTTCTCTAACGCACTTTGGCTCTCTGTCATTTAATATCCATTAGCCTTTCAGCATATTTTATATACAAAATTTAAAAGACACATATTAATAAACACAAAATAATAGAGTGAAATTATTATAATAAATACTCAATAATGGTATAAGTATAATTTAGATGTAGTTTTCCTGGGTGACTAAACCTTGAAGACCAGTCTTAAAGTAACTATATGTGCAATTTCACTCTAACGAACAAGTGGTGCCAACGTAAGTAAACGTATACAAGTTGGATAACAGGAACTGATTGATGTGTAGCGTCTTGGCACAAGATGGAGATTCTTTACAGATGAGGAAGGAAAGGCTAGAACAGTCACCTTTCCATTTCGAAGCAGAAAACTATATATTAAAAATATAAATGTAAAAAATCAACACATTACAAAATGATAGAATAGAATAATAGATGAATATCCTTCTGGCCTCCATAGAAAGAAAAATATGAAAGACACATATTTAGAAATAATTAAAGAATAATAAAACTATAAAAATTAAAATCTTTATTACAAAAGTCATAAAAATCAAACTGGGAAAAAACATACAAGGTCTATAATATTTTAGTAAGCATAACACATAAGTAAATCCTTCATATACAAAGAAGGCAAATCAAAAAGCAACAACAAAAGAAATATAAATGGACATAAACTACTGAAAGAAGAAACCCAAATGGCCAAGAAATATATATTCTCAATCTCCCCAGTAGTGAGTACAATACATTTCCAAGTAATAATCAGATAACTTTTCACATTCAGGAAACGTCCCAAAGCCTGACCATATCAACTGACAAAGAAAGTAGAGAAGCAGACACTCTATGCAAATCCAGTGGAAGTATACATTAGAATAATTTCTTTAAAGAGCAACGGAATGTGAGAAGCGGGAGAATGGATAATAAAGAGGAAAGTGAAAAAAAAAAGATTATACTATATTTGTATGCTATACATGGGATACATCACTTAAAATAAATGGATTAGATCTTATCAATCTCAAAAAAATGGAGAAGAAAGAAGTTACAGGAATTTGTATGTGTGTAATCTGAAAATGCAGGGTTTTTGTAAATATAAAGTTATTACATACAAGTAATAAGAGTTTGTAAACAAGGACAATCTACACATCCAATTCATGGTCACTGTGTCTGGGGATAGAGAAGAACAGAACTTGGTAGGGAAACAAGGGTTTCAACTTCAATACCTGAAAAAAATATGTTGAAAATAAATGTATCAAAATAATAGCCTTTTTTGTTTACCTAAAGATATGAATACATGAATGTTACATTAGTCCTTATATTTGTATTTTTTAAATAATTATTTTGAAAATATGGTTGGACTGGGTTTATCTGAAAAGTGGGGTATGTTAAAGACAAAACATATTGAGACTTAAGTTCAAACTTGATATAACAGTGTAAAATCATAACTTGTGCTTATGTTACTAGAGTGATATAAAATGGGTATTTAAACTCCTCTGGCACCTGAATATGAGAAAGAAGAACTAAAGTGATAGTTGAAGAAGTACATTGACTATGTCTAATTGCTCACCTTATCAAAGGTGCTGCAAGCAGATATTATTCCTTTGTGTGAATTACTGAACCAATCCCTCCATAGGAATAATTGCAAAATGATGCATGTTTCTTGCATATGTGTAACATGTGCCTTCTGGCTGGTGCAATACCAGGTCTAGAAAACAGCTTTACTAACTAGAATTCAGCTCTCACTGATACCACTAGCCAAGAACTTTTGTGTGGAACACAAATTTGTTTTTGTTTTTTTTTAGCCATGCTACTTTGGGAATTTTTGACACAAGAAAGGATAATTAAATTTTGTATTTTTTGGGTTGGTCCTATACTTTATGTGTTATGAAAAGCATTCTCTGATATGCTGGTATATAAATTTGGAGTTTATATTGATGAGCAATTCAAATTTTAGTCATGTTATTGCAGTTTCTGCCAGGCCCTAGCCATATATTAGCTATAATTTTTCTATACCAGAAAAATTGTCAGAAGTTAAAACCTCTTGTTTCTATGACATTTAGTATATTACAGTCAACCTACAGCTGTATTATGGCCCTTACCTTTGAGGGATATGTAAAATAGCCAAAAAAATTATATGCCATGTAATAATGTTAATATGGATAAAATAAGCAACTTCAGAAGAAGTCAAGCAAAGATGCCATATCTGAGGCCACTATTCAGCCTATGACATCTTCTACTTACTTTTACTTCTGTACAAAGTTGGAACTGTCTAAGCCAACAATAATTGATGTACTTAGTACTTCCATTGCCTGTAATGAGCACAATTATGCATTGTACAAGAACATATCCTCTGTATATGAACACAGTCAACAATACTTGAAATTTAGAGACCCACAGATTTTTTTAATGTTTATTTATTTGAGAGAGAGAGAGAGAAAGAGAGAGAGAGAATGAGCAGGGAAGGAGCAGAGAGAGACAGAGAGACAGAGAGAGAGAGACAGAATCTGAAGGAAGCTCCAGGCTCTAAGCTGTCAGCACAGAGCCCAATGTGGGGCCCGAACTCACAAACGACGAGATCATGACCTGAGCCAAAGTCAGTCACCTAACCGACTGAGCCACCCAGGTGCCCCTAGAGACCCACAGCTTTCTGATAAGTTCTAGTTCCATGTAAACATAGTGTGGCTGATTGTACATTTCCAAATACAAGAAATTCCTAATGATATTTGTGTGTAATATATGTTTACACACACACACACACACACCATACAAACGAACTGGACTATAGCCAACATTTGAATGTTTAATCCAGCAACAGGTCCATAAATAATACAATTATACTTTAAGTTCTTTGGGACAAAAAGTAAGGAAAGCAAACTGAATCCTGGGAACCCATGAGGACAGATGTCAAAGAAGGTTGGTAGTCAGGTTTTAAGAGTTCAACCTCTGTGCTCAGATAAGTTGAATTGGATATAATGAAATGACAAGGAAGCAGAAGAAATGGAATGCAGATGGAAGAAAAAAATTAAGAGAGGTGGGAAGCAAAACATTGGAATGTGCCTTCCCTAAGGAGTACCTTTACCTTGGACAGCAGTGCCAAGACAAGAATAGGAGATTGGAAAGAACACTGTTCTGAAAGTCAAGAAACAAGGATTCTAAATCTGGCTATACCATTACCAAGTTGATACTGGAAAAGTTATCTCCTTTTTCTGAATCTTGGTTTGTCGGTCTCACTGTCCCAGAATCTCTGTCTTCCTTCAAGATACTGTGAACCCTGTAACCTCTTTGCTTGGTACTCAGGGATTACTATTAATAAGCTGCTTCATCCTGCAACTGCATCTATGCTACATCAGCCCTCCTTGTTGGCATAAGTTGTTTTTACAACAGCATTACTAAACGGCCATTGCAAAAGTTTAGAATCTATCAGTGGGTCAGACTTCCAGGATTTCGGGGAATGGCCTTTATGGTCCACTGAAAACTTTACTTCCTTTAATACATTTCAAGGCCCTAGTCATCCCCAACCCTCAGGTTCAATGGAGCAATTTTGGCATCACTGAACCATCATCTCCCCCTTCACTATCCTAGCAGTTTCCCTACAGAATTTTATGATAATGGTTCTGAGACTTTGTCAATCAAACCTAGTGGTAGAGTATTATTTTGACAAATGTTAAGAATAAGCTCAATTTAGTGAAAAGACTAAAATAAGAATTACTTGGGTAAAGTACAAGATTATTTGCATAATAAAATGGCAAAAAAAGTGTTCATGCCAGTCACAATGCCTGGAACAGAGATTAGCAGCATTTTTCAAAGCAGATACAAAGATGCATCCTGTGGACCCCTAAAATCCTCGTTGTGGTGTTCGCAGCTGAGCATATTAGTATATGAATGAATGAAGATCATCTCAATATTTAGGAGGCTCAAGTGTCTCCTGCAACCCTTGTCATATAGGAGTTCAGGTAGGCTTCTATGGATATTTACTGGGAACCACCACATCAAGATCCACGCTCTTCATCAATCTCACAGCGATGCAACACAAGATGTAACTAACATGAGATGCAGTACAGTCAGGCCTGAGCAAATGCTTCAATTAAAACTCTCATCCTTCACAATATAAAACTGAAACAGTTGGGTCATGATAATTTCCTGGATGCAGAGCTATGGCATTAGTGCCAGGGACAGTTTCCCAGACATCCCTAAAAGCCACGCCAACAATCTTTTGGATCTGCTATAAAGCTTATCTTTCCCAGGTTCAAATTTAAGTTCAGGAAGACTGAAGCATGAAACACATGGTGGTCTTGGGACCCTACACTAGTACAGATTGTGCTGTACTGGTCCTCTCATTACAAAGCATCAGCTAAGGATGATTAAAAAATATAGAAGGATAACAACATAGGATGTTGGTGTGGTAAGCTGGTGGGAGAGGGAAGAAGTAACTTCCGAAGAAGATACAAATACATTCCCAGCAATATAAGCAGAGGTGCAGAATTCAGGCAGGTGGTGAATGGATAAATAAACTGGAAAGCCATAGCTGGAAACCTCTGAAGGATTCTGACTAGACTGAATAGAAGTATCTTGCACTGCTTAACATATAGGTAGGTAAATCTTTGGTTAGACACTGCTGTCTCTGTAAACCTTCTGTAAAACTGTGATTATAAAGCTCACGTATATGCTCCCTCTAGCAATAGTAGGTAGGTAGGTAGGTAGATATTATGGAATTATACACAAAATACTTTCTTTATGCGTAAATCATGAATTCCTTTTATTGTCTGAACTATATTAAAAAGCATTAACA
This sequence comes from Herpailurus yagouaroundi, assembly GCF_014898765.1. Taxonomy (NCBI): domain Eukaryota; kingdom Metazoa; phylum Chordata; class Mammalia; order Carnivora; family Felidae; genus Herpailurus; species Herpailurus yagouaroundi. The sequence continues at coordinate 4,651,610 of NW_024412469.1, forward strand.
TGAGACACTTTTAGTCATGGAGTTCTGCCAAGTGTTTGCATTGTTAATGGCGTGGCCAGCAAAGTGGTTAAAAATTCAAGTTCTATGGAGTCAGGGAGAAATCTCAGAAGATTTGAAATTAACTGTGTGGTATGTTTTAATATATGAATGCTTCTAAATAAGTTTTCAAAGTTCATATGGATTGATTATCTCTCTAACTCCTTAATTTTTAGTGTTGCAGAAGTGTTAACTTTGGATTTAGATGGATCTGGTTTTAAATCTTGTATTGATATTTCTTAGGTGTTTGACCTTGGGCTGCGCTCTCTTAACTTCTTCAAATGTAAATTTACCTCATCTACAAAATGGAAACATTAATGTCTCACTTACAGAGTTTTTGTGGAAATTAGTAGGTGATTCATGTAATACATCTATTGTGTGTTTGACACATAGAGATGCTCTATGAATTTAATTCTCATGATTTAATTTATGAACTTTCAGAAAAAGTAGATGGCATTTAGAAATGGACAATGAGATGAGAATTGCAGAATCATAGCACTAAAATTATAAGTCAGACTAATGGAAAATAGAATTTGACATATAAAAATATCAGTGACACATTCAAAACATTAAAAAATCTTTAACCAGTATATTCTAACACACAGCTATGGTTTTAATATAAGTGACATCATAAGATCTAAAGAACTTGTGACTCTCTATTAATTATGGATTGCTAAGTAAAACAATTCTTTAAAATTGTTTTAAATACAACCATGTTATAAATATTCTTTGCTTTTTGTTATTCCTCTATTATAAAGCAATATGCATAATTTAAAATCTGTGATGAGTAAAAGTATATTTTCATTACTCACCTGTTATTCTACAGAGATAACAGAGATAACTACTGTTAACATATTGTGAATACATTTCTACACCATATGTACATGCATTTATGTATATGCATACACAATATAGATGTAATTTCTTTTAAAAATTGGATCACATAATCTTTCAATAAATACTCTTTTGTATCCTTCTTATTCCAACTACACATCAATTTTTAAAAAATGTATTAACTTTCTAAATAAAATATGCTATAATATTCTGTGCAGTATAGTGACTTAACAAAAGTGTAGCTATTTCAAATGCAGTTATAAAGAAGCTGTTCTATGGACCAGATGTTTCTGGAACCTGGATTATAGTTTTATAAAATAGAGCATCTTGTTCTCCTAAGGTTTTTCACCTTATCATGAATCCATGTTTTTATTCCATTTTCAGACCATGACATACTGGTTTGTAAAATACCTTGTGATCTTTGGTTAAAAGTGCTGAATATTATTATAACCATTTATCTTCACATGGTAGAAACCCTTGACTGGAAAAGGCATTGTTTTATTTTCCTGATGCACTAGGGGAAGTTGTTACAGTGTTGGCTGTAGCTATTGCTATTAATTCCCCAACTTTTATGACCATGAACCACTGCCCTCAAATTCTTTTCTTCCCATTTTCATCAATATAGCTATATATAATCTTGCTTTTGCAATGAGAAAACACAGAACAACAGCGCATTACAATTGGCAGGTTTATGCAAAATTAAATATTACCTGTTGACTTGAGCAGACCTTTACACCAGCTCTGAATTTATAATAATTTTTCATATGGACCTCATCCATTGATTTTGGTACTTGAATACAATCAGTAACCAGCAATATTAGCGTCATATATTTTCTTTATTAGTAAGTAATAGAAACAATGGAGTTTTCCATTATTTGGCAAAGTTACCAAAGTTTAATTAACAATATCTTTATATATACCTGGGATAGATAACAAAGAGTTTCTTGTAACTCGGTAATATAGTAAAAAAAAAAAAAAAAAAAAAAAAAAACCAAAAAAACCCAAACCTCTAAGAATGTTTTTTTCTTCAGTATTTCAATCATAAACACAGTATGAGAATTTTAGAGACTCACTGTATAAAAATTACACATGTAAATATAAACTACCCTCTCTGCACTAAATAATTTGCATCATATTATGTATTTGTGTCCTATCACCTTCTTTGCCCTATCATCTTCTCCAATCAGTAGCTTTTCTATAACCACTACCACTATTCTGATGTTATTCTTCATTCCAACACAGGTTTCATTTTTCCTATGGCCATTACTTCATCTACTACTTACTAGTTTTAAGATATCAGACTTGTGTTTAAATCTTAAGAATTTTAAGGGAAAAAAGGGCAGACCAGTGAGTACGGAATGGGCTGGGAAAGTAACAGAGAATACCACCTATACAGAGATGACATTTGGTAGAAGACAAGAAGAGAGAGTGATAATTTTGTTTACATCATGGCTGCTAATCTCATCCTTATATTTTCTGAATGGCAGTGCCATTGATCAGCATGTTGTAGCAGAAAAAAAAAAAAGCACCCCATGGTAATGTAATGTAGGACATTCAAATTCTCCTTCTGCTACTGCCGTGTGGATTGAATCTGCTGGCAGAGGCAGTAAGACCTTAATTCAAAGGCTGACTCTTACTTATTTGTCATGTGCTCTGGAAAAGCTACTTTTCCTTTTTGAGCATTAGTCTCCTCATTTCTAATATGGGAATGATAACACTTTTCTTGCAAAGCTGTTGGGAAGATTACAGTGGCTGCATATACTGTCTAGATGAGCCCCAAATACCTACTTGCTGCTCAAGGGTAAGAAGGGTAGCTTTAATTATGGTAGTTGTTATCAATCACGACCCTCCAGACTTGCTGGCAAAAAAGGCTAAAGAATCTTTATGTTTCTTTTGCACCTAGCCTTTTACAGATCCCATCTGCATTTTAGGATGGAAGAATTTATTACACTTGTTGAAAGCCATTGAGTGCAGTGGAAGAAAACAGTACAGTAAAATATTTCCTATAGAAAGTACCTCGATTGAACATCCTTAATAACAACCTACACACACATACACATGCTTCCTTTCTCCCTCCCTCTCTTCTCTCTGAATTTTATTTCTCTGCTTCGCTCTTTCTACACACACATGTGTGCGCGCACACACACACACATACTTACCACTTACTCCAAACCTATCTTCTCATTCTTTTTGTATTATAGATATTCTGAAATTTCTTTGGAATATTAGTGTTTAGTAGAGAAAATATCATTAATGTCTCTGACTTAAATTTTTGAGGAAACAGTACTTTTTGCTTCTTAGACATTTGTGTACATAAAATCTAATAGAATAGTTACAATAAGCAATTGTATGGGCTTTTAATGTAAAGCACGTATATGAGTGGCTTTAGTTAACTCCTGATAAATTCTGAGAACAATTTATTACATATATTCCTTAGGAAGCATTTTAAAGCTACTATAGTGGTGGGCAGAGCATACTTTTAAATCAATATATATACGTTTAAATCCTAAGGGTCTGTGCAAAATTTTTCCCCAAAGATCCTCTTGCGTATATTGAAAAGATCTACTTTCATCTGTGTGTGTGTGTGTGTGTGTATGTGTGTTTGTGTCTATCTGTCCGTTTGTCTGCCTCTGTCTCTCTTCCATCCCTTCTTAATGCAACATATGGTATTTCTGAGCTACACATACCCTATTTTTGCATTAAGGAGGAGTTATCAATCTAATGGTGGAACCCAAGTTTTTTGCTGTGGTCCTTCTCTAGTTATACAAAATTTCCAAAATAGGTTAAAAATCTGGTGCTTAGATTTTGAAAACTATGATTATATAATCGGCTGTGATTATTAAGGAATGGCGGCCCTTTCATTGCCTTTCTGCTCTCTTATCTGATGTTAGCTTTGAAAGGCGTTATGAAGCCTTGGAATTTGGTGGGGGGGGGGGGAGGAGTTACCCTCATGAGTGTTCAGTATTTAGATGTCTCATGAACTAAAAGAAAATGTGAAGAATGAACTCTTCCACCTAATATGTCTCCAAAGTTGCAACGTCAGGATTCACAAAATAAGATGCTGGAAGAATGTGGCAGTATCACATTGTTCAGCAGCATCTCAAACTGTCTGAATTGTAAGTGATACTCAGTGACCTCAGCTTGTCCTTGAAGCTCACTAGCGAAAAGATAGTGCTGAAGTTAGAGCCCTGGCAGTGACCGGAGCCAAGTTTAAAATGGAGAATGCTGTTTTTTTCTACCTATACAAAACCAGGCGTGGAGAGCTAATATATTAAAATTATTTTTTGGTAGTTTCCTTCTCTTTTATGAACCTAAGTGAATTATTGTCTCCCAAGGAAATAGTCTGATAAGCCTGTGCACTTTTATATATTCAAGAAGCCTGAGAGGGGAAACTTCACCTTTTGGGATGCAGTTTTCTTGTGAGGAGACTGGTTAACATGAGAAATCATTGAGAAAATGGACAATTCTAAATGAACCCTTAAAAACAATGGTTTGGACCTACTTTTCATTCCTGATGCAACAGAAGTAATTCTTGCTTTTTCAAGGGAGCAAAAGAAGAAAATATATTTGCATCCTTTAGAGATTTATGTTAGTTTGTTATTTCTTTCCCTTTTAAGTCTCAAGCATAACGAGTTGTTGAGAAGAAGAAAATGTGTTGGAATAAACACCCTCATTGCTGTTGTAGGAGTTGAGGATCCACAACTCTGCTAACATAAATTTGTCATAATATCTACTGGTTGTGTTCCTTAATGAAGTTAAACATGAACTTTATGTATTTGTATATATTTTAAAATTCATATTATTTAAATTCATATTGTTTATATTATGTATGATATTCACATATGAGAAACATGCCATATGTGAGAACATGGAAGATATGATTCCTTTCTTATTATTACTCTTTAATAATGGAATTGATCAAAATATTTTAACCAGTCACTCAAAAGACTCCCACATTAAACATTGTATGCAAATTACATACAAGACTTTTGTAAAGAGAACTCTACAATTAAATATATTGGAAATATTAATTAATGGGTCAAGCCAGCTCTTTTATGTCCACCCTGAAGTTACTCTCAGTTTAAAAAGAGACTTGAAAAGACTAAGCTACTTATGGAAACGGATCCGGCAATGTATATGTATTTTTAGTTGTGAGATAATAACTCAGTGAGATACACGTTATTGACTGAGTTCCTCTAAACTATTGTTTCTTAGCTTTGTTTATGGATTCAAATGTTATTGTTCAATATGTGCAAAAGCCGCATAAATTATTGTAGTGCACAGACCGTATGAAACCACCAATTTACTTTACCTCACCACAACATTAAATGTCAAGGTGTCAAGTTGTCCCTTCAGGTTTCATTGGCAAACATAAATTATTGCTAATAGAATGCACCAGTGAAATTTCTGAATAACAAATGACTTCAGAAAGCATCACTACAAGAAGGAACTATAGGACACTTGAGATAATTTATGATACAAATATTTTCAAAAGCTGGTCTGCTTGGAAGGTTGATTTCTAAAGGTAAAATAAATAACTGACTGAGTTCCCTGTGTTCAACTCATCCTCCTGCAATTTCTGTCAAATACGTTCTTGAAGTTGTAGCTCTGACTGCAAATCTGCAGTGCCCTTGGAGCTCCAAGGTACATGGTGGAAGATTCGGCTGCACACCAATACCCAAGTTGATCAAACTAACTTTCTTTTTTTTATGGATTAAAATATTATTTTTTCATAGAACATATAGTATCTATTCACACCCTGACATACTCTGAGCTCCCATAGAGTAGAATACTTGAGACTCTGACATCCAGAATATAGTCTCTTTGCTATTCTGCTTCCTCCACTTTCAAGAGGGGAATACGGAAAGACAGAGCAAGTACCTCTCCTTATATGTGAATTTGATTTTTTACTTGAATGTCTAGCAAACTCATTAGCCTTTGGAAGAGATTTTGAAGGTAGATTCTTCAAAAATGCTTCCAGAGAAAATAATCAGCCAAAAAAAAAAATACAATGGAAAGAAAAATAACACATATCCACCATTTACAAAAGAAACTTATGTATTCTATCATTTGGGCTCAGACAAGACAAGACTTGAGCAGGTCAAAGATAGATACACTAAGATAATCACAGAAGCCTGTACATTTCCTATGTAAATTGGCTTTCCCTTCTCAGAACTATATGTCATGTAAAAAATGAACCTAATAGCTAACATGCCAAAATTGATATAAATCTCAGTACTTTAAAACATTAAACGTAGAAATATATCTCAATGGCCATGTCTATGTACCCATATGGGATACTGAAAGGGAAGGGAATAGCTTAGGAAATATTTTAAAATTTCTCAATATCTATTTATCCTTTATTATATCACTTCTACTTTTGCAATGTTTCTTATCTATTTAGCCCATTCATACACTAACAAAATCAGCATTACTTAGTAATCTTCAGAACCGCTATTTTATGGGGGAAAAAAAGGAAACTAAATCAAATAGATTATCTGGAGTAAGAGGCTAAATTTTTCCTAAACTTCAATGTAGAAAACATTTCAGTTATTTTCAATGTAGGAACACATTCTAAAGATGTTTGCTTCTCAAAATTTAATTTGCTGTCATTTATTTTAATGTCTTCTATTTTTCCTACCAACACTTTTAAACATGAGAAAAGTAAAATCCCCATATTGTGATATGTGACTTTAAGTTTGTTTGCACAGCATAAATTATTTTTGCCTATTCCCTTTCCTCTGTACAGATAAACTTGGTTAAATATATTTTTCCAGATCTTATGACAGGGTTTCTCAACATTTGTTGAGCATAAAAATTATCTGGAAGCCTTATTAGAATGGAGATTATCACCTCTGTCTCCAAAGATTCTGAACCATGCCCTCAGTTCAGCATGGGGCTCAGAAATCTGCTTTAATGAACAGCATATGTGACTCAGACACTGGTGTTTCATGGACCACACTTAGAGTAAAAATAGCCTGAGGCATCACTTGGCAAGGTTTCTATTAGAAGATCCATGCATCAGATCAACTCAAATGTTTTCTCAACCTGGAACTTTATGATTAATCTATCCACTAATGGATATATCTTATCTTTAATCTGTTCATCAGTATTGGGACAAATTTGTTTGGAGGTAGTTAAAAATTATTTCTCTAATTTCTTAGTATTAGGCAGTTGTTGAATTGAAATTAAGAATAGAGGGTTGCTACAAGGCATAGAAAAAAGTATGAACTTGGGAATCAGACACTCCTGGATCAGAATCCAGTTTTGACAATTCAGCACATCAGTTACAGATGTGTAACCTTCGGCAGTCAATTTTCCAGGGATAAAACAAATAGCTACGTTGAAGGGTAATTATGAAGAATAAATTAAATTTTTGTCTCTCTCTCTCTCTCTCTCTCTCTATATATATATATATAACCAATAGTAGGGCATCACTAAGTGTTTCATAAAAATCTATAATTATCTTACTTTGTATGTAGAGTATGTCATGATATGGAGAGTGCTTATTTCTCCTGCATCATTTCTAGTCATTCATAATTTACTCTTTGCACTCTAGACATATAGAAATTGAAAATTCCATCAAGAAACTAAGCTCTCTCTTACTCCTACTTTACTCTGCCCTTCACCTGATGAAACTATACATTCATTTTGGACTTCACATTAGACACTTTTTTCTTCTTAGATGCTTTTTTGTTTTCCAAGACTCTCTGGTTTTACTTTCCAGAAATCTTTCTATGACATTTGTAGTAAGTATCAAGCTGCATTGTACTTGCTGAGTTTGTCACTCTCTCCCAACAGATCACAAACCCTTTGAGAATGGGAAATATCTATATTCATTTCTCACATTGCCGTGCCTAACACAGTGTGTGGCTATTGACAATTCCCTACAAAAAGTGTTGAGAGAATGAAAGCATGTATGCAATCATTTCACCGGTTACTACAATGTCAGAAAAGCAGTTCCTAGCTCTGGTTCGCCTTCTAAATTTGACAAACAAGGTAAAGAGGGAAGCGTGGCAAGGTTAAAAGCCAAGAGGAAACAGTAAGACAACGAAGTTTCCAGGTAACATAAAGGGGTTTTCAGAAAAAGCCTAGGCATTGAAAACTTTGGAGCAATCCTCTCCTGACTGCAGCTGGATGTGTTTTGTTGCAGCACATCAACATATTCTCTGTCATTCATTTCCTAGTGTCTCTAGCTCTGCAGTTACAGGGGTTAGTTAGTGTCTTCATTACTCTTGACTCCATCTTGCAAGTAGTCACATTAAAAGAGAAAATTGCTAAAAATTCAGAAAATAGAGGGCTATTTGCCTTTTATTAATTGGGTCATTTTTATAAAGCTTTTTAAAAATAAAAATCGCTTTTGGTTAAACCAAGCTTTTTCCTAATCTATTAAAGATATTCTTGAGTTTGGTAAGAAATAACTTTATGTTTCACCCATCTGTATAATGTGGACCTAAAGGTTTTATTTTACCTATTTTACCAAATATCCCTAATTTCTTTATGACTTTTATTTGGTCATTAAAGATGTTACTTTCACAAAAATTGTGTTAAGGGCCTACAAGTTGGTTGGCAGACCATATGCTAGATAAGCAATGAAGATAAAATGCAAAACTGTTTCTTGGCACATGTGATCATGACACACAAATTTCCTTTCAGTACAAGTTGTATTTTCAACCATTATTTTGAAGCATTCTTTAAACCTTTTGTTAAATCTCTAAGGCAATTTTTCAGGATTTTGTAAACTGACCCTAATAAATTCTTTGCAAAGTATTCTGAGCATAAAATTGGCCAAATTTATATTTGGAAATATTTTAGGCCTCGCTGAAAAACTACATAGATTAGTAGATGGGAAGGAAATTTTTAAATAATTCAAAATCTTCATGTTAGAATTAGTGTTGTCATGTATCTGATCATTACTGTAATGCGAATCAGTGAGATTAGTATTACTATTACTAATATTATTACTATTACTATTATTATTATTATTATTATTATTCTTTTAATTCAGTGGGCAATACAGCATGCAGATTGACAGAATGCCTGGAGTTCAGAATAGATTTTTCTATACTTTTAATATAAAGATAATGGAAGGGGCGCCTGGGTGGCTCAGTCTGTTAAGCGACCTACCTCGGCCCAGGTCATGATCTCACAGTTCGTGAGTTCTAGCCCCGCGTCAGGCTCCTCCGGGCTCTGTGCTGACAGCCTGGAGCCTGGAGCCTGCTTCAGATTCTGTGTCTCCCTCTCTCTCTCTGCCCTTTCCCCACTCACACTCTATCTCTCTCTCAAAAAATAAATAAACATTAAAAATAAAATTAAAAAAAAAAGATAATGGAGAAGCTGTAAACATACATTAAATACATTTTGTGTGTCAGAGACTCAGTGCTAAGACTTTTACATATAGTATTTTAATTTTTTTAAATATTTGTTTTAGAGAGAGAGCGCGCGCGCAAGCAGGGGAGGGGCAGAGAGAGAGGGAGACATAGAATCAGAAGCAGGCTCCAGGGTCCGAGCTGACAGCACATAGCCCCATGCGCGGCTCGAACCCATGAGCCGTGAGATCATGACCTGAGCCGAGGTCGGTGGCTTAACTGACTGAGCCACCCAGGCGGCCGCTACATATGCTATTTTAGGCGCATGAATGTTATGAATATTAAATTAAAGTTTAAAATACACACAGGTTGCTACTACGGTGTTTGAAACACAATAGGCAAAGAATAAATTAAAATACTTTTTAAAAAACTCTTTACAACCAGCCTGGAAAAAAAAAATCCTTATTTTACAGGTGAGGAAAATGAGCTTCTAAAACATTATTTATTGCCCTAAGTCACTTTACTTGCAAGTGAAAAAAAAAGATAGAATCTGTTTCTGTTTGTCTTTCATTGTCTTGTGCTAAATTATTTACTGAATCTATATATTTTGGACTATGGGTCTTGTTAACAACTTTCATTACATTTAGTAAATGGTATATAATTCCTTATGTAACACTCTTTTTTTCTTTTGTGCAGCATTGTTCAGTTTGTTTGCACAATGATAACACCCTGACTTTCAAGGCTATTTACAATTTGCTGAAAAGAAAGATTTGGAGACATATTACAAACATCTCAGCAATGGATAAACTATAATAGAGGAAATCAGGAAGGAGAGTCAGAAAGTAGAGTGTCAGTGACTGAAAGAGGATTCTTCGCATAGATGGGAAGGAGGATTAGAGAAGTCAATCATGGTAAAGCTGCTTTGTAGACTAAAATAGGAACTTGGATCTTGGAGGAGACTCCAAGTTAGGTTGAAAGGTAAGTGTTTGTGTATATATACATACACATTTTCCAAGTAGACGGCAACTTCAAAGGTCATTTCTCACCATTCTCAACAGCAACGAAAGTTAAAGAACAACATTCAGTTTTTGTTTGTTTTAATTTCATAAGGCGCAGGATAGGGCTCATTGTTCAAGAGCTGTTAATTTGAAAAAGCCTTGGAAAACATATGCGTGTGTGTGTGTGTGTGTGTGTGTGTGCGCGCGCGCGCGCACATGCATATGTACATATACTTAAATATACACATACACACACCAATAGCAAAAACATTATACTTCGGTGTAATTACACTTCATTGTTACTTTTAATCGAGCAGCTGAAAGTAATACAGCAAAGTAGCTAAAAACATAACTGCATTCATAATCTGCCTTAATCAAGACAAGCAAAACAAGAATTTTCCTGAACCTGGTACAGTATTCAATTTTGCCTAATATTAAGGTGGATATCAGTTCAAGACTTGAAAAATTGAGAAATTCTTGGCTTTGGAAAGACAAATTTGGAGAATCTGGGATGATGACATATTTTACGTACTGGCAGAGTTACTCCAGGTAACTTCACTGTAGCATGTGACTGGCCAGCACTAACAGGTGCTTTTAGGAAACATGTTTTTGCTCCAAGATGAAAGTCAATGGGGTGCCTGGATGGTTCAATCGGTTAAGCATCCAACTTCAGCTCAGGTCATGATCTCACGGTTCCTGGGTTCAAGCCCTGCATCGGGCTCTGTGCTGACAGCTCAGAGCCTGGAGCCTTCTTTGGATTATGTATCTCCCTCTCTCTCTGCCCCACCCCTGCTTGCACTCTGTCTCTCAAAAATAAATATTAGAAAAAAAATTTTTAAAAAGTCATTAATAAAGTGTTAAGTAATGGATGGGTTATTTCAAGAACTATAATGACTTTTATTTGTGGACATTTTCAAGGGAAGGCTGGATGATTTTCTGTCAGATCCATAAGAAACACTGTTATATTTGGGTAGATTAACCTTAAATTCCTTTGCAATTCTCAGATGTATGTTTACATGTAGTTCTTGCCCTTAATTGTCTTTATACTTGAGAAAGTGAAATCCTGTTTCACCCATTGTGAGGGATGTAGCAGGTTTTTTTTTTTTCCTTTGAAAATACATGTCTTGGATTTACCTCAGTATTTACTTGTAAGCAAGAAAACATTATCCACGGACAACATTTCTTTCCAGGGACATTATCTCTTAAATAGATATCTGAGAACAAGTCTTGAAAAGATATTTCTGGAACAACTTTGATCCCAGTGCCCTACTTATTTATGTCCTTCCTCTCAAATCCATTAATAAAGTCTTTTTCTATGGATAGGGCTGCATACCATTTATTTAGCTAGTTTAATGATGAAGTGAGCCGTTGGTAATAAAAGATGCTTTGATCAAAAAATCTCCACTAACAGCTTAGCAAAGAAAAGTCTTCAAAACCAAGAGTTAAAAGACATTGAGCTTCTTCAGGGAAAATATCCTATCTGGAGAAAGAAGATTGTGGCCATTTATTGCAGCAATCATAAATACAGTAAAGACTTGGAAAAAAGTTATCATTCAGTTTTAATCAGGTTACTCAAATAGAACAGCTGCAAGCAGAGATTGCTGTTTAGACTGAAAATGGGAAAGACTCTTTCTTATAAAGCATAATGCTGTAGGGTCATCTATGAAAAATGGGACCTTTCTGTGCTCTTTCCATAACAAAGCATAAAAGCATGCTTTAACCGGTTTGGCGTCTGACTGGGTATTGATTAATATCACCATATAATGGCCCAGATGTACTTTCAAGGACAAAGGTGGATAAAAAAAATCAATTTCATTTCTAAATTCATTCTTTTTCATTCATTTTATTTCCTTTGAATTATGATTTCCAACTTATTAAAGATCATGAAAATCAGTAGTTTGAATGAAAGATTCTTTAAAATTCCAAAATATGACCCTTGAGTGAGGTTCTAAGCTGCCAACAAAACAAAAACAACAAAAACTATTTATACAGTGAATGTTGTTTATTAATTTAAATACTGAAGTTTTTAAAAATCATTTTTTCTTTGGGGTAAATTAAGAGTGAATTGACAAATTGACTCATGATGTTCTTTTTTTTTTCTCTCCTAAAGGAAGGATTGAGAAAATAAAAAGGCATGAAAAATCACCATCATGATTTAATTAACATCAGTCTAATGAAGTGATATGTAAATTGTCAATTTTCTTTAGTAACATCAAAGCAACACGTAGATTTAATGCCATATTTATAACTGTGGGAGCTGTGATCGGCTATGATCTCTTTTTAAGAAACTGAAATAAAAGACATTTACTTTACCTTATAATCTTTGTGAAGCATGAGAGAAATCAAATTAACTGCTCTGGGCCATAATTGGCATTCACAAATAACCTACTGTCTACACACAATGCCCTTCTTATTTAGTGGATTCTTCCTGACTTCCTAGGGGCAAAAGAAAGAAACATCTTGTAGAAGGGATATTTTCAGCACATAATAATCTTTACCTCAAGAGCTCTTCTTTTCACTCCAGAAACTACTATTTGGCAGAATTTTGCTGCTCTTTGCTAGACAGCACCTGATCACCACTCTGGCTGGGATGTGTTCATTAATGGCAGCTTGTTTTCTTCTCCTTCAATACTCTTCTCACACATGATTTGTCATTTTGGTAACAACTCTTTGAGCTTCTGAGGTTTAAATAGCATAAGTTCTAATAATTTTTAGTGTATCTTAATAAGCTATAAAGGACCGAAATAACCCAGTTTCTTTTATCTTAAGGTCATCCTATTCAGGTGAACTTGGGTTGTAGAATATAGAATAGGCAGAAGGAAGAATTTAGGTCAATCAAAAATGTTTGTGTGGTCTAGCTTAAGATTTGAAATGTCCTATGGTTTCAAGGGTACAGAGCAACAGGCATGCTCAAGCAATATTGGGTGCAAGTAGAGGTGTATGTAGACACTTGTCCTTTGGGGCCATTTTCAACTAAGAAAAATTGTTGCTTCTCCCTTCTTAATGCCTTCCCAACTTGCTTCCCTGACTGGCTGAGTATCATCCCTAATTCTTAAGAGTTAGTGTTTTGTTATTTTACAAGAATAATATATGAACTAGCTCATCATTTAGAAACCATTAGTGCAATATTGTCATACAATAATATGATAAGTTTTGCAAAATAAGACTCTAAAAAAGACACAAGGGGAGGACACCCAACATCCCAAATGTTCGGGAGACACAGCACATAAGCAGCTTGAAGCTTTTTCAACAGGTCAATCAATTCATTTGCCACCACAAAAATGGGACATATTGGCAAGATAGTAGCAGAACTATGAAAGATAGAAGAAAAGGCCCAAAGATCAATTTATCCCTTCTAAATATATTATTTGGCCACTGGATTTGTATGTTCATAAAGTAAATAAGATAATGATTTTCAGCATTTATTAACCATGAATTTATTTATTTAAAGATATGTGATTTAAAAATATAAACCATATAACAGAGGTGAGACTCTGGTTGATGCTAACGCACTGTAATGGTTCATGATAGGAACAATGTATAAGGAGCCTATAAGTGCACACAATTAGAAACTTGTTGGGTCATATAACTTAAGAGCATGTAAGACAAGCTGCCTGGAGTTGGTGTATTGAGGATTTAGAACCCCGGATCCAATTGTTAGGTCTTGATTTACTGTTTTACATGCTAATAAAAGTTGTTCCTGGGTATTTTAAGACCCTCATGGCGGGAGGAGATATCAAAAGCAGGGATGTCTTGTTTAGGATGCCTAAGATATAGCTTCAGTGTTGTCTATTGATGTTACTTTGTTTACTTCTCCTTTAGGAAAGATGAATAGTGGGACTTCAACTGTAGAATTTGACTATGTTGTTCTTATATCTTTTGATGCAAAATAAATCTTGTCAGCTGAACAGATTTATTCTGTCAAGTATTGAAGTTAGTGCCATCCTTTCAGACTTGGACTTGAGAATGACACCATAAAACCACTAGGCTTCCAAAATTAATTGCTAGCAAGTCATTGCTAATATAAGAAGGCATAGAACTAGGAAATTTCTATAAGTTACATTCATACTTGAAGAGGAATGCACCTGATATAAATACTCAGATTTAAAAATTTTCAAAATTATATAACAAATTTGTTAAGTAAATGGCGTAGGATGAACAACAGCAGCAGTGATTGGTGGAGGCTGGAACTCATGAGCAGAACAGTCATCAGGTTCATGCATCCCCAGATCACTCAGCTTCATACAGAGTGACACTCATGCCCACATACAGCTGTTGTACCCTAGGCTCTGTCCTGTCTGCCCCTTATTCCTCTTCCTTTGGGTAAGCACCCAATAGGATTTTTAACGATCACAGATCTTGTGAGCTGGGGAGCAAGGATCTAATCTTGGCAACTTTTTGGAGAGGAAGGGCAGGATACTTAATCTCAATCTTAGTGCCTGTCTCCTCCTCCTCCTCCTTTTCTTTTCTTTTCTTTTCTTTTCTCCTCTTTTCTTTTCTTTTTTTTTTTATTGAGTTGGGTAGAGGCAGAGGAGAAGGAGAGCGAAAATCTTAAGGAGGCTTCATGCTTAACACAGAGCCTGAGACAGGGCTCAAACCCAAGACTCTGGGATCATGACCTGAGCCAAAATAAAGAGTTGGACACTCAACTAACTGAGCCACTCAGGTGGCCAAAACTTAGTCTTCTTTTGAGCTAATAAAGTGTCAAGTTGGTGATTCAATAAAAAGTTGTTACTTTTTATTCAGGGTGAAAGTATTTAAGAAGTTGTTATAAGTGTTTGCCTCTCCTTTTTTCTTCTCCTGAATCTCTCTCCAAGACATCTGGAAACTACAGTGGCTTTCTGGATGGAAAGCAGTTAAAAATCATCCTTGGAAAGGAATCCAACATAGGAGTCTTTCCACACTTAGTGTTCTACACGCTCCCAGTTTTTTCTTTTTCAGCCAATCAGATACCCCCACTTTTCTCTTTGCAGAGTCTTCTGGATCATCCCTCTTTCTTTCTTTTTTCTTTTAAGTTTATTTATTTATTTTCTGGGGGTGGGGGAGGGGCAGAGAAAGAGAATCCCAAGCAGGCTCCACACTGTCCATGCAGAGCCTAACTCAGGGCTCAATCTCAGGAAACATGAGATCATGGCCTGAGCCAAAATCAAGAATCAGATGCTTAACTGACTGACCCACCCAGGCACCCCAATCCTCCCTTTTTCTAGTAATGGATCTTAGCTTCCTATTACTTTCGCATAGATTTTTGAAATAATTTTCCATCTAAATTTTAGTATACACTACTCCAAGCATCAGCTTCTAGCAGACTAACTAGGCAGTGTCACCTATAGCAGGCACAGTCTCCTCCTGGCAATTCATCCAATAATTTCCCTAAGATTCTGCCCAGCGTCTGTGACAGCCTGCCAGTGCCTTCCAAAAGCTGTGTTCTATCAGGACTTCCAGAATCTATAGACTTGATTTTCCTTTCTTTTCTCCCCATCCCTCTTTCCCCTTACTTGCTTGCAACCAATGTAGCCACCTATCCTAGGCCCTGCAGTGAAATACCTTTGTCCCTGGATAAACATGTCCCACCTCTGGATATAATAATTGAATCACTTCCATGCCCTGAAACAACATGTGCCTCCTATTGGGTATAGCCCTAAGCAAAATTTTGAAATGAAAATGTGGCATCTCTTGGTTCATGTCAGAACTCATATAAAGAGGGATTATGTGAGCCATCTCTTTAATTATACTGCAGAGCAACCAACTTAGGCCATGGTACTGACTGCATGCACCATGCAACAGGATTCCAGGAAAAGTTCCCCGCTCATTGTTTTCCTTTACAATGAAAACCCAGATACGTATGGTCTTGTCATTGGGGGATGGATGCTTAGGGCTTGGCCATTGAGGTAGATGTGAGGATGCACAACCTAGATTTCCTTTCAGGGAAGAACATACAACCCAGCTGTAGGGCATGTGGCCTAAAAACAGCATCTATCTCTCAGCTCCTTCAGGGTCCATTTCAGCTGAAGAAAACTTCCTCAAATTAGGTTACACTTTCCTATGACCACCTGCCTCATGCAGTGTAAGATTAAGCTTAGAAGAGAAGTTCTGGGTAGGACCAGGGATCTGACATCATCACATTTTAAGTTAGCTATCTTCAGTTAGAGTCAGAAAATTCTAAATCCAATGGCTTCCATTTTATTATTGAAGTATATCTGACAAAGCTGGGACACTTGGGTACAAATAAAACATTGAGATGGTCTAGTGATGACTAGAGAACTTCTAGAGCATAAAACCATCATACTTTCATGTTTAGCATTTGAGAGAGCATTTTTTAATTTATGTATACACCACAGGATTTTCATTTGAATTTTGTGTGAATGATCTGAAAGAATATTAACTCTGTTCATTAGAATACTAACTCTGATCATTACCTGTTACTACTGTCTTTGGCAAATATGAGGAGCATCAGTTGATAGAGATGGGAAGTCAGAGGCAGAAAGGTTACTGGGTACAAGGGTCCTTATTGCTTTTTCATCCTGTGGGAAAACTGTAGGACTCTACACTATCAGAGGACCCCATCTCCCTTCTCTCTACATGGCTCTAGAATAAAAGTCATCTTGCATGGGGGAATATGCATTTTGGGCTCAGGCACCAAGCTGTCTGAGATTATGTGCCAGCTAATTCAGGTGGATGTTGGGTGGAGGGGGAAAACAACCTCCCCAAACCTAGAAATTTTGAGGATCCCAGTTCCTGTGGGAAGATGAGCAGTCTGTATGGTGTCTCTACGGCTGAGAGGGATGGGGCCTGAGTATTTGGTTCCAGCTGGTTTGTTAACAGACAAGGCAAACATTCACCAGACAATTTCATTTTTCTCTACAGTCCAAAGTAAATTAGTAAACAGGTAAGAATGGAACCCATGTTTCCAAAGATAAGAAATCAAAGGTAAAATGTTTACAGAAAACAGCAAGGTTTGTATTTTAGCAGCCACTTTAGAGTTATTTTTCTCTTCCATTTAGCAATATGTTCATAAGAATGAGAAATTTATTCCTTTAAATTACATTATTTCCTGGTCACCTATAACCCTTGTGTACATCCAAGAAAAAACATAGGTTTTCTGTTAAATAAGTATTTGATATTCACATATTATAATTATAAGGGAATACAATTTTAGGCCTGTAGTTTCTATAGTATCCATGTAGTATAAATATGTGACTTTTAAATATTAACTGTCTTAAGTATTATATATATTTCCTGAGCCAAAGGATTTCTGTGAAAATATCAAGGTTTTTATACAATTAAAGTAAAAAGTAAAATTTACTTCACACATATTCATTACTTAATATATGTGTTACAGATTCATAATTGAAAAAAATAAACAAATTTAATTTTTAAGGGAAACATCTAATGAAAAAATATTTAATTTTTTAAACAAAATTACATTATAACACAATTATAAGAAGAAAATAACTCTCATTATCCATATTGGCCTCTAAAGGTTCAACTTACTTTTACATAGATGGGCAGTTAGTATTCTAATAATTATATACAGGTAATCAAGGAATAATTTACTGGATTATTATAAATTATTTTTTTGATGTAAGTTATTCCTAATACACTATGTTCTCCTGGTGTTTTCTACTGGGAAGCATTAGTGGAGCACTCTTAGTAGTATCTGCCCTTATAAATTTTTGAGCTTGTCTTACCGAGACAAATATGGTAGCACCTACCATGCAGGAAAGCCTGGAACACCCCTTTATTTTTTTTTTTTAATTTTTTTTCAACGTTTTTATTTATTTTTGGGACAGAGAGAGACAGAGCATGAATGGGGGAGGGGCAGAGAGAGAGGGAGACACAGAATCGGAAACAGGCTCCAGGCTCTGAGCCATCAGCCCAGAGCCTGACGCGGGGCTCGAACTCACGGACCGCGAGATCGTGACCTGGCTGAAGTCGGACGCTTAACCGACTGCGCCACCCAGGCGCCCCTGGAACACCCCTTTAAATTGGAATGTGGTGGCCCAGACTCCAATGCCCAGCTCTCACATGGTCTCTCAATTTTCTTAATGCAAATCAAAAGGGGTTCCAAGTCTGCTAGGGGCCTGTTTCTATCACTATTGCCTGCATCTAGACAGTATGGTATAGTGGTTAAGAGCTGGGACTCTGGGAACAAATTGACTCAAATCAAGAACTGGTCCTAGGATGTATTGTCAATCCCTCTTCCCCCAACAGTTCTGAGCACAATGCCAGGGCACATAGAATACAGTATGTAGAAGTATTTTGAGTCAAGAAATTAATATTATACTGCAGACTGGGTGTTAGGTTCACTGATCGTAACTTTTAAAACAGTTTGTTTCTCCTCATCTTTTGGAAGGTCCTATAGTTTAATGAAAATAAATGAACTTTGGAGTTAGACATCCATAGGTTTTTGACTAAATTTCCCAAACAAGTTGTTTTCTATTCTTTCAGAGCCTTACCTCTTTCTCTTTCGAAAGAGGGATATTATGAAAGTATATTTCGACAATTAAAATGAGATTATCTATGTAAAGCAATTCCCTTCTGTGTTAGGTGCTCAGCAGGGTTACAGGATTCAACCTAGCCTGGCTCTTTCCCTGGACCCATGCACTCAGCTCAAGCATGCAGAGTTGCCACTGAGTCTTTTATTCATACTTACTGGAGCCTGGGAGCTTCAAATATCTAAAAATTTATCTTTTATCTTCCCAATTATATTGGAAAGTCATGCATGAACTCTAAACTTATAAATGTTAAACACCGACATTTAGTAAATAATAGCTATTTTAATGTTCTTTTTATTTGTTTGTTTCACCATAGGAAATTTGAAATCTTTTCATCACAATAATGAATAAAAATGTTTAGCTTCTTTATTCATTTATCAATTTTGGAAAGAGATTTAAAGGGTTTTGTTTATATTTTCTTCCCAGGACACGAAACTGCTTCATGATACTGAAGTCAAATCTGTAACTTACAAGTAAGACGTGAAAAGCTTATTTAATGAGTGCTAAATATTGGCCTAATTCAAAAACTGCTGCTAGTCACTATTAACATTAGAGATCTACAGTAGCTTAATATGTTACATATAATTAGTACTAATCTTCAACCATTTGGCATTTAAAGACATTAAAAGCTACTCAAACAATCTAGCTAAGAAACAGCCGGCAATTGATAGCATCTACCTCTAGCCTTAGAAAATTGTAATCTCAGCTGGAAGTCTCCAGATGGGGTTAGTGAAAAGAAAAAAAAAGTTCCTTATTTCCCTCAGTATAGACTGTACTTCAGATCAAACACGAAAAGAATATGGAATGCTAAGAATTAAAAATGGAATTTGTGGATCCCTTTGTTACCCTGGTATTTTTGTTAAATTGGATGAAGAGAAAAAGTGAATGGTACTACATACATCTGGAGGAGAAATAAATGAATTAATCTCTTTAGTTTTCTTAGACAAACACTAGCTTTTCCAACTCCATAACTGATAATTCGACCTCATGATGCCCTTTCACAACAACAAATAACATTCAAGGTATAGGACTACAGATTCAGAGAAACTAGAAAATTCCTTGTAAATACAGTGGAATCAATGAAAGTCAAAGATTAATTATCAGGTTGTAACAGTGCAAGTAAGTCATAAAAAGGCTGAGTTAAACCCAGATTTTATATTCCTTACAGACATCATTTCACTGAGCTGTAATATGTAGATGGAATCTAAATACAGAAACCCCTAATTTCTCTACCATAACGCAGGTAATAACCAGTAAATTGAGTAAGTTTGATGAAGTAAAAGTTGGTAATTCTTTAATTTTTATTTCTAGGTAAGATAAGCTTTGGAAGCTGAGGAGAAAGAAGAGACTCTAAGAAGGGACAAACCAAATCCGTCATTCACTTGTGTCCTTAAGGCCTCATGTGCACTCAGCAAACAATTTCAAAATGAGTCAGATCATTATTTTGTGGTAATCTCAAACACGTTAACAGAAGATTAGTTATGAAACAAAGAAATTATTCTCATGTGTATTTGTGTCCCAGGAAACACATGAAAATACTTAGCATATGGGGAAAGGGGGGAAAAAAGAGAGAAACACAGCAAGATGTTTCAGAATTTTTTTCTCTCACATGCATAAATAGCAGAGTAAAATAAAAACTGAAGTCCTCTAAAGAATGGGACTATACTGTTCTGCTTGCCCCCTGATCCAGTTTTTCTTAAGCCCTTCATCTGAGAGGCCTGGAGATAAAAGAAGTTGGTTATCTTAGTAGATAAAGGATGTCACTGGAGAAAAACTTAAATAAAGATTTAGAGATGGTCAAAACTGTGTGGAATGGCAAAGGGACACCTTGACAGAATAAAATCTTATAAAAATGTCAATAAATTTAGTGAGAAAGAAAGGCAAAAAGAGACTTAAAGATGATTTACTTATACAAACTCTAAGACTTCATTTTCAGAAGAAAGTTTTCATATTAGTTATTATAAATGCTTTCACTTAACAAGCTGACTTTTTTGTAACATGTCTTTGGAAACATTCCAAATGAAAAATGAAAATTCAAATGTAAACAAATATTAGCTATGTTACCAAAGTTCTCCCATAACATAACTTATTAATTCCTGCTATGGTTTATTGTCCACCCTTCAAAGACTGCCAGGCTAAATTAGTCAATGAACTAATAAGTATTTTTTAAAAAGTATGAAATTTTCATCTGATACTGTGTTAGGCAACAACTCTTCACTTACCAGTAATGCACAGATTCTGAGAACATAACTAAAAGTCAGGAAAAAGAGGAAAAGGACTATATAAACAACAAAGATCACACGCCTTCTAAGTATTTTATCCTAAAGAGAGCTTTCCAAAATCTTAGACACTTTTATATTATACGCAATTCAAATAGACATGATTGTCTTGTTCCCTACTTTATAGGAAATAGGAGATAATAAAATATAAATTTGAAGAAGAGATTTTCATTTTGAACCTCCTAGCACCTGACCCAGCAATACCATATCTAAGAACTCATTATGCAGATGCACTTATATTCTTTACAATTGGGTAAGTATAAAGCTATTTCCCACTTCTCCTCTCATCCATTTTTCAAGTAGCAAAAAATCTTAAATAAATCAATTTCCATTCTGAGGTTAAAAAAGCATGGTTCATCCATACAATGGATTAGTATGCACCCCTTTAAAACAATGATTGCATTCTATCATATTAATATGGAGGGATTTTTAATCCCTTTGTAAAAACCACAAAGGTATATATCACAATCCCATTTGTGTAAAAAAGTAATTTTAATGTCTTAATTCCATAAATATTTCTGAAAATTTAGACAAGAAATTTTTAAATCAATTATGACTGAAAAATGAGTATGGGTGAAAGGGGGTAGTATGCCAAATAGCACGCATTTTACAGAAGACACAAAAGCAGGGAGAGGCTAAATAAATTGTCCAAACCCTACTGTTTGAATCCTGTATTCAAGTCCAGGAAGTGTAGCTTCTGAGTAGGTGCATTTAATCATTTCACAATGCTGCCTTTTGTGAAAATAAAAGCAAGCCTCCATGTCAGCTATTAAAATGCCAATTAGGGAGGTGCCTGGGTGGTCAGTTGCTTAAACATCTGACTCTTAATTTTGGCTCAGGTCAAGATTTCACAGTTTGTGGGTTTGAGCTAGTTCCTCTTTGGGCACTGAGCTGACAGTGTGGAGCCTGCTTGGGATTCTCTCCTTCTCTCTGCCCCTACCCTGTGCATGTGTGCACGAGAGCACATGCACACGGTCTCTCTTTCAAAATAAATAAATAAACTTAAAAAAAAATGCCTATTTGGTGGCTGTTGCTTTTATCCATCTGGTAACTTAATTTTTTCAAGCTTTATTTTAAAACAAAAAAAGTTTTTTTTTTTTTTTAAAGAACTAAAACTATTTCTCTTCTCTCTGCTATTCATCTCATGTCTCTGTGTGTGTATGACTCTGTGTGTGTGTGTGTGTGTGTGTGTGTGTGTGTGTGTGTGTTTGTGTGTGTGTATTTTACAAAATATTCCAAGGTTAGCTAGTCTTTCACAGAATAACTTTGTCCTCTAGAATTCCCAGGCACAGAATGTCTCTGAACTCCTGCTGGTGGAAAATGTAGTGATCTATGAGTAAAAGCAGGTTTAGAGGCCATTCACCAGAGCTCTGCAATCAGCACTAACTACTATAGGCTTCAGAGTGAAATTCACATATTGATTTTAATTTATAAATCCTCTTTTGGTGGCCTTCCCTGTTGCCTTATAAATTACCTCTGTGTCTATAAATCATCCCACAACCGGGATTGGGTTGTACCACTCATAAACTTGATTCTTTGATTTAAATGTTAGGGGACTGGTGGTAGATATTTCCATTAATCTTTTACATATGTTTTGCTTATACATTTTTCTTCAGGATAGTATGAAGATAATTTTATAACGTTAACCCTCCTTGATTTATAATTTAAGGTATTTGGCTTATAGATAGTACAATGTAAGATAGGTTAGCCCTGGGCAAATTCATGAAATAGGTATTTTTAGAAATCTCAACTTCTTTATCTGACTTTTTCTTTCACCTTCTAAGACACTTTTCCCATTCCCTCAGGCACCTACTGCTTTGACCGTTTTCTTCTCTTAACATTTTTATATCCACTTGCATTGCTATAAATCACATGCAACTATTACTAGTTTTTAGGAATGAACACATGGTGCATTGAGAACCAATGGAATGAAGGGAAATTTGGTTGGAATCTCCCCGGGATCTTCACTTTTCCTTTGGAACTTGGACCTGCAAGTTTGTCGTCTAGAACAATTGAAACTCTTTTGCTAGCAAGAAGAACTGATTTATATGAAGAAAGAGTCAACTTAAAAAAGTGGCACCTATCAAAAGAAAAACAGAGCAGGGTTCTAGTGGCATCACTGGAGCCCCAGGTTTAAACACAATCTTACAACTGAAAGACTCCTAAGTGATAGACCCCCAAATACCCCTATGCTAATGTTGCCTCTTTATCTAATTCATGTCTTCTTATTTGACATAAAAGAAAAATTTCAGGTGGTAGAAACATATTTTTTTTTAATTTATGCTTTCTATATGTATAAAATACAACATTTATTTAGTTGGCCATTAATGTATTGACAAAAGCAATTTATTAATTGTGTACTCCATCTTTTGAAATACAATGATTCAGTAAAGGATAGGTATTTTCCAGAGGAAAAGCAACAGATGGAAAATCAGAAGAGCTTAGTTTGCCTTTAATTTTGCTACATACTAGTTATTTAAAGACCAGGAAATCTCTCTCTCTTGCTTTCAAGAGATAGATAACATGTCTGCCTAGCCAACTCATGTTTCTTATACAGATAAAAGTGACACATTGTGTATTTGAAAGCTCTTTGGAAATATTTGCAGTAGTGTAATATGTACCTGTGTATTCTTTGGAAATGAAAACATAATTCCTTAGATTTATAGACTTGTGATTTTCTTCTGTAATTAAAACCTATAAGATAATATCCAGTTTCATGTAGTCTCCAATTTTTATCCCAATTCCTAGAGTTAAGGCAGTATTGTCCTAATTCAATGTTAGTGAGCACAGGAATGCAAAGGATTAGTAGAGAATGTTATGAAAAATTGTATGTCAACAAATCAGACAACCTAGAAAAGATTGATAAATTCCTAGAAACGTATAACATGTCAAAATTGATTCCGGAAGAAAGAGAAAATTTGGACAAACCTATTACTAGCAATGAAATCGAATCAATAATCAAAATCTCCAAACAAAAGTCCAGAACAAGATGGCTTCACAAATGAATTCTATCAAACATTTAAAGCTGACTTAATACCTATTCTTCTCAAACTATTACAACAACAACAACAACAACAACAACAACAAAAAAAAAAAAACAGAAGAGGAAGGAAAACTTCCAAATTCATTCTAGGAGGCTTGCATTATCCTGATCCTAAAACCAGATAGAGATACCACAAAATGAGAACTATAGGCCAATATGTCTTACAGACATAGATACAAAAATCCTCAACAAAATATTAGCAAACCAAATCCAACAAAACCAAAAATCATTCATTGCAATCAAGTTGGATTTATTCCTGGGACATAATGATGATTCAACATTCACAAATCAATCAATGTGAAGCATCACATCAATAACAGAAAGGATAAGAACTATCTGATCATCTCAATAGATATAGAAAAAGCATTTGGCAACATCCATTCATGATAAAAAAACCTTCTGCAAATTAGTTATATAGGGAAAATCCCTCAATATAATAAAGGAAATATGGGAAAAAACCCAAAGCTAACATCATACTCAAAGGGAAAGAAACTGACAGCTTTTTCCCTAAAGTAAGGAACAAGGTAAGAATGTCCACTCTCACCACTTTTATTTAGCATAGTCCTGGAAGTCCTAGCCTCAGCAATTAGACAAGAAAAAGAAATAAAAGCATCCACATTGGTAAAGAAGAAGTAAAACTGTCACTATTTGCAGATGACATGATACTGCATATAAAAAACTCTAACAACTCCACCAAAAAAACTACTAGAACTGATAAATGAATGCAGTGAAGTCACAAGATACAACATCAATGTACAAAAATCAGTTGCATTCCTATACACTAATGATGAAGCAGCAGAAAGTAAAATTAAGAAGACAACCCCATTTCCAATTGCATCAAAAATAATAAAATATCTATGAATAAATTTAATAAAGGTTGTGAAAGACCTATATTCTGAAAACTATAAAGCACTGATGCAAGAAATTGAAGACAACACAAAGAAATGGAAAGAGCTACCACACTCATTGACTAGAAAAACAAATTTTGTTAAAATGTCTGTACTACCCAAAGCAGTCTACACATTTAATATAGTCCCTTTCAAAATATCAACAATATTTTTCACAGAACTAGAATAAATAATCCTAAAATTTGTGTGGAATTACAAAATACTCCAAATACCCAAAATAACCTTGAAAAAGAAACACAAAGTTGGAGGTCTCACAATTCCAGATTTTAAGTTATACTACAAAGCTATAGTAAACAAAACTATATGTTACCATCACAAAAATAGACATCTAGCTTAATAGAACAGGAAAGAAAACCCAGAAACAAATCCATAATTATATGGTCAATTAGTCTTTGAAAAAAGAGGCAAAATATGCAACAGGAAAAAGGCAGATTCTTTGACAAATGGTTTTGAGAAAACTGGAGGGCTATATGCAAGAACCTAGATGGGGCGCCTGGGTGGCTTAGTTGGTTGAGTGAACGACTTCGGTTCTGGTCATGATTTCACAGCTCATGGGTTTGGGCCCTGTGTCAGGCTCTGTGCTGACAGCTCAGAGCCTGGAGCCTGCTTCGGATTCTGTGCCTCCCTCTCTCTCTCTGCCTCAACCCACTCACATTCTGCCTCTGTCTCTCTCAAAAATAAATAAACATTAAAAAAAAAAGAACCTAGCCCACTTTCTTACACCATACACAAATATGAACTCAAATTGATCAAAGACCTAATTGTGACACCTGAAGCCATAAAAATCCCAGAAGAGAGCACAGGCAGTAACTTGGCTGACATGGGTTTAGCAATATTTTTTTCTAGATGCGTCTTCTTAGGCGAGGGGAACAAAAGCAAAACTAAACTATTGGGACTACATCAAAACATAATAGTCACTGTGATACCTGAAACCATAAAAGTAGAAATAAACTACTGGGACTACTACACTTTTGCATAGTGAAGGAGTTTGGTAGGGGGATGTGTGCAATAGGTGATAGGGATTAAAGGGTTCATTTAACATAAGCACTGAGTGATGCATAGAATTGTTGAATCACTATACTGTATACCAGAAACTAATATAACAGTGTATGTTAGCCATGCTGGAATTAATATTAGAAACTTAAAAAATACATATTAGTGAAGACACAAAGTATTTGGGTTATTACAACAAAGTACTGGTCCAAGGAAATGGGCAGTATAAAATTTAGCCTCAGATTACTGGCGAGGGATTTTCTGGCCCTAGCAGGTTTTAATTGTGATGAAATTTATTGGAGAAAACGAGGATGGATAAAATAAAGAAAACTTTTTAAACCTTCAATCAATAGCATAGTTCTTTTAATTATTGAGACTATTCATACTTATTTGTTAAAAGTTAGACAAGGCTAAATTTTGTTGTCATGTGAATATTTTCAAGATATTTGTTGGTTTAAAAATTGAGTATAAATTTAGAATTTACTGAAGAGTCAACAATGGTTTAGCTGGTTATTCATGAAGCAACCATTATACTTTCAGGTTTCTTAAAACTCTACTAGATACAAAATAATAAAATCTGATCACTGAAAGGTAGAGAAGAATTCATTTAGCGTCAGAGCTGTGCTGTACTTTGGTACACGTGTCCCTCATATTTGGAGCACTGCTTGATGAGTGTTCTGTTTAGCGCTTTATTTTTTCTAGTACAAATTTAGATTCCTTTACATGACAAAACCTATATTTTAATTATTTTTGTAATCATAGTGCCTAGCATGCAGTAAGTTCAATAGCTGCCTGCTGAGTGAGTGAATGTCAAATATTGCTTATGGAGTTCCTTCCTGGTTATAAAAAAACATCAAGCTAGTTATTTGGTCTATGCTAATATTAGTGCCACTCATAGTCTTTGAAATTTTCAAATAAACTTTTTATAAGTTAAGGAAAAAGCTGAGTTGGACTTACTTTTAATGAAATACAGCAAAGAGAATTTAAAAGGATTTTCCTGTTATTCATGTTAACAAGGAAATGGAATGGAACTGGTACTTAATTTTTCTTTAAAAACTGATGCTTTTTCTTCTGAATTAAATAGGAACATATATTCACCATACAAACTTTAGCAAATAGAGAAACTGTAAGGAATAAAATTAAGTAATCCCTATATAACCATCCCAACAATAATTGATTATATTTGTTATTTTCGCACACACGTATGTACATTCACATACACATATGTAAATAAGACACTCATTGATGAAACTGAAAATCCCACCTCTCAGGAAATATTTCAGTTAGCTTTTACTTTGCTATTGTCTCTTAGAATCCTTGCAGCTAAATATATTTACTCCCAAGCATGAAGAGAAATAGTTAACACTGAAACAGAAATATTGTGACATTAATTCCAGATATGGGAGGGACTCCAAAATTTCCCCTCAAGTTCATTCTTTCAGATGGAATAGTAGAGGTAGGGTTTGGAGGGAGGTTAATATTTGAGGTAGGTGAGTTGCCCAGCCTGCCCAAGAAATGGTGGAATCCCCAAAACTACCTTTTCTAGTGATAGAAATAGTTGTAAAACCTCTGACCATTAGTTAGCTTAGTTTAATTCTGGTCTTACTAGACTGATAGAAAGGTGGATGTTATTCACAGGAAGAGGTTCTGTAGGCAACTGAATTTAGAAGAGGGATAGTCAGTAACCTAGGAGGTCCAGTATCTGACTACAGAGGACATCAAAGTACCTGTTCTCCTGACAGATGGTGAGAGATGAGGTAGTGATAAGACTGAGTGTGGGCCAGAGTGAGTGAACACTGGATTTTTTCAGTATATTTGGAGATGAGAAACCCCTAAGGTGGGGAGAATACTCTTAGTAAATTCTGTAAATGCAATAGTAAAGCAAATATAACCTTAGTTTGATCTCAAACTCTCTTTATAGTGAGACTTTTAACAATTTGTCTGAAATATTTGCTGAAAATGATTTTTCCAGGTTTTCTCTTTTCGGCCTTATGGAATATTACACAAGTTTTTGTTGATTTGGTATTAGTCATATCTATGATTATTTTCTCTTATGGTTTCTGACTTCTTTGCCATTTATATATTGACAAACATTTCCATACCAAGTTTTTCCTCCGTTTGTTTCCTTTAATTCTCTCTCTCTCTTTTATTTTACTATGGGGCTTTTTATTTACATAAGTGATACAAGAGATATGTTGTTTTATTTTATCCATAAATAAAGTGAAAACAAATATTTCTGTTTCTACCAAACCTCTGAAGATCTATCCACTTCTGCTTAGTGACCAATGGAGTAAAATTATTTAAAAAAAAAGAAATTAAATATGCAAATTTTCCTAAAACCTTCAAATATTTCACTGAATAATCTTGATTTCTTCAATTTGTCTTTTATAAATCTGAAGTATACCTATATCTATGCTCTAGGGTAAATTCATAACATATTGTAAATTTTTACCTCATTTATCAAGTAAATGAAAATCATTAGGATAGATATAAATGAGATCATGATATGTCCAATAAAATCACTGGTGAAGCATAAAATATAAGCTTAAAGAAAACAAGCATATATTGGATTTCTTGTAAAGAAATAAAAATTCATTGATTAAAGAGATAAATATCAAGAATTTTGTTCAAATTAAAAATTTTTTTCACACTAACTATATAAAACCAAGCACTATATGATCATTTTCAAAGTATAGAAGTATACCCTTCTAAAGCAAGAGTGGAAAAAACAAACTCTTATTAATAATCAATAATATTGTTAATAATTTCTGAAAGCAAACACACCCAATTCTTACACATAAGTAAATATCCATTGGTGAATGATCTTTCAAAAAGATAATATAAATATCAATATGTGAAGGAATGCATTTGGAACTACAGTGTTAACCAGGCATTAAATATTAGTAAAGTAGTAATCTTGTTAATTAAAACTATACAAATTTTAAATAAAAGTGATGATTTGTTGGCTTATAGGGATTTAAGTGAATATCATCATGGAGAGTGAAAACATTAACACAAAGGATCTCTGTTGAAAACAAATGGAAGGGGGGAGCCTGGGTGGCTCAGTTAGCTGTCTGACTCGGTTTCATATCAGGTCATGATGTCATAGTTCATCAGTTTGGTCCCTGCATCCCGCTCCATGCTAGTGCTGCAGAGCCTGGTTGATATTCACTGTCTCCCTCTCTCTCTCTCTGTCCCTCTCCCACTAGCGCTGTCTCTGTCTCTCTCAAAATAAATAAATAAACTTAAAAAAAAATGAAGAGACATGATCAAGTCTCAGTTTGTCTTTAAAAACAGATGAATGGAACTGAAACAATTAGAGCTAATAAAAGAAATGTATGCATTTGTAAATTATCTTTTTTTCTATAAATACTAAACGTTATTGTACACTATGTCCACAATATGTGTATTGTGATGAAAGTTATGTTAATATGGGTTATCTGGTGGTTTGCATTCTTTTTTTGGCTCCCGATGGTCATTTAACGTTTTATTATTTAATTTCTATTACGAGTCCTCAAACTCTTTCTTTTTTCCAATCCCTCTTTCCTCAAAAATCTAAATATCCCGTATTTTCCCTCACTCTGTACATGGTTGTACCTGTGAAAATATTGATTCATCATGACAAAATGCCTGAAAATCTCTGAATTAATTTCATATCTATTTCAAGTTTTCTCCTTGCTTTCACTCAGTCTGTTCTAATTGTAAAAATCTTTTTTTCATCTATGTTTGCTATATTCCTTCTTAGTCACTTTTAGGGGATCCTACTTTTTAGCCTTTATCCTCATTTGCATCATCAGCTTTTATCTTTCCATAGTCTTCAAAAAAATGCCTTGTACCTGCTCTAGTCCCATTTTCCTAAATGACCTTTTCTTATGCTGTTCTTTTAGCCAAATTTCCATGAGTTTCTTCTCTTGATTTCACTGTCAACCTTATTCAAAGATTACTCTTTACCGTTGCATCCATTTCTTTAATATATTTTAAAAGTAATAACCATTTTATTAAATTATAGCAGTGTAGAAAGTGTGCATATAGCAAATGTTCAGCTTGATGAATATTTATAAAAGGACAGACCCTGTAACCAGCACCCAGATGAAGACATATTTACTAGCACCCAGAAGCTTCAAATATTCCCTGCTTCTTTCACAACTTCCACCAAAGCTAATCCTTACCCTGACTTTAATGCCACAGTTTAATTTTGACTGCTTTTTCAAGTTATTTATTAAATACAATTATATAGTATATATATTTTTTATTCTGACTTCATTCACTAAGTATGTTGTATACAATAGTTATGATTTGTTTTCACTGTTCTATAGAGTTTGTTAAGGGAATATACCTAGTGTTTTTGTCCATACTATGGTGGTGGACATTTGGGTTGCTTTAGCTTTTGGTTATTAAGAATAATGCTGCTGAGGACACTTATGTACATCTTTTGACATCATATGTAAGCATTTCTATTGATTGTATATTTACGAGCATATTTTGCTGGGTTATAGGGCTGGCATATGTTCAACTTTGGTTGAAAACCAAAGTTTGGTTTGAAAACTTTAAAACAGTTGTCCAAGCTGGTTACACCTAACTCCCCTCTCAGCAGTGTAGGAGTTCCTGTTGATCTACATTCTCACCAACATTTGGAGTTATATGCTTTCTGTTGAGTCTTTTGAGTGTGTTTGTGTAACCGGACATGGAGATTTTAAATGTTTGCAATGTATAATAACATTGTCTGCAAAAAGTGACAATTTTACGTCTTCCTTTCACATTATTATCGCTTTTACTTCTTTATGATACTGGCCAGGACTTTGGTTCAATGCGGAGTATAGGTAGTTATATTACACATCAATTTATTTCCCTGTATCTCTATTACATTTTCAGTCTCAGAGGAAAAGCTTTCAACTCATCCATATATAGGCTGTTTGATAGTTTTTTTTTTTCTTTCTTGGTAGATATTCTTTATCTGATTAAAGACATTGTCTTTTATGCTTAACTTTATAATACTTTTTAATTACCACTATATGTTCAGTTTTGTCAAATGCTTTTCCTGTACCTATTGAAATATTCATATCAGTTTTCCTTCTCTTCCTTTTCCTATATATAGTGATGAATTTCAACGGTTGATGTTTACTATTCTGTATTTTTCAAATATTATAAAATCAAACACAGGTAAGTTGAAATCTCTTTATAGGAAATACCTATATTCCTACCACCTACACTCTATAATTGTTAATATTTTGCCAGAATTCATTCATCACATAAATATCCATCTCTCCATGCATCAATCCATCATTTTAAAAAAATGAGTGTTCACCCAATCATGAACTAAGTTCCCTTTGGTTTGTTATGTTGTCTTTTTTTTCAATATATTTCTGGGAAGATTTATCATTATTATATTAGGTGATATTTGTGCCTATCTTTGGGAATTGTCTGTACCTTTTCTTTTTTTATAATTTACTTGCCAGGTTTTAGGACTCAAGATATGTTAACCTCATAAAATGAATCATCAAATATTCTCCTTTCTCCTATTGTTGGGGCAGATTTATTTAAGATTGGTGGTATATCTCTAATAGATTTGGGGGTAAATTCAGTGGGATAGTCAGTTGGGACTGGGATTTTCTTTAGGGAAGGTTTTAAAATAGATTCAATTTATCTAATAAATATGACTGGAGTTTCTATTCTTTTTTCAATTTTAGTAGGTTTTGTTTTTCATAAAGTGTGCTTTTCTAAATTATCATATTTAATGGAGTGAAGTTATTCATATATTTCTATTGCATTTTTAATGTGTAATATCTGTAGGGATGCTACCTTTTTCCTTCTTGTCATTTATAATTTGTGTTTTGTTTGTTCATAATTGATATTGCTATAATTTTATCAATTGGTTTAAAGAATCAACTCTTGGTTTTATTGTTTTGTCTTATTGCCTTTCGTTTTCTCTGTTTTAAATTTCTGCTGTTATCCTTAATTCCTTCTTCTAGTTTGGTTTGATTCACCATTTTAAAAATTAGCTTCTCAAGACACTTCATTTCCAATAAATGCATTTAAAACTATAATTTTTCCTCTAAGCACTGCTTTAAATTTATTCTACAAGTTTTGACATATTTCATTTTGATTTTCTAGTGCAAAATATTTCTTACTTCCTTTGTGATTGCTTCTTTAAACAATGGATTATTTTAAACTACATTGTTTGGGACACCTGGGTGGTTCAGTCGGTTAAAATACAACATTGGCTCAGGTCATGATCTCGCAGTTCGTGAGTTCAAGCCCCACATGGGGCTCTGTGCTGACAGCTCAGAGCCTGGAGCCTGCTTCAGATTCTGTGTCTCCCTCTCTTTCTCTGCTCTTCCCTTGCTTGTGCTGTGTGTGTGTGTCTCTCTCTCTCTTTCTCTCTCATAACTAAATAAATTTTTTAAAAACTTAAAAAAAATAAACTACATTGATTGGACATCATTTAGTTTTCTTTTTCTCTTAATTTCTAGTGATTAGTAAATACTATGAATAATTTTATATTTGTTAGGTCCATTTTGATGAATGACCCATGTGTACTTCAAGAAAATGTGCATTCTGTTATGTTAGGTTAAAATCTTGTTTAAAATAATTAGTTATAACTTGTTAATTATCGAATTGTCTTTTTGTGGAAATTCTATAATCTCTCTCTGTCTCTCTCTTTTTTCTTGCCTTGGAAACTGTGTTTAAATCTTCCTTTTTGATTATGGATTTATCCAACCTTCCTTTCAATCCTATCCATTTTTGTTTTATGTACCTTGAAGCCTAACCATTTAATAGAAACCACATTTAGAACCATTTAATTTTTTCTAGTAGAATGATCTTCTTACCATTTCACAATATTTCCCTTTATCTCTATTAATACTTCCTGGGGTCTATTTAATTAATATTAGTGTGATTTCAACTGCCATTTTTTTTGGTTAATGCTTGCAAAGTATATCTTGTTCCACTCTTTTACTTACAATAGTTCTGTGCCTTATATTTAAGGGGTGTTTCATATAAATAGAAAATAGCCAAGTTTCATTTTTTAGTCAATTAAGTCTTTTTTCTTTTAATTGTACTATTTAGTTTTTAATGTAATTAATGAGAGGGGTGTCTGGGTGGCTCAGTCAGTTAATTGTCCAACTTCAGCTCAGGTCACGATCTCAGGATTCATAGGTTCGAGCCACATGTTGGGCTCTGTGCTGACAGCTCGGACCCTGGAGCCTGCCTCAGATTCTGTCTCTCAAATACTCTCTCTCTACCCCTCCCCAGCTCATGCTTTGTCTCTGTCTCAAAAACAAATAAACATTAAAAAAAAATTTTTTTAAATAATGTAATTAATGGTAGGGCTGGCTTATATCCACCTTCTATTTGTATTAAATTTGACCTACAGTTTTTTCATTTTTTCTCCCATTTCTTATATATTAATAACTGCATTTCACTTTCATATATTTCATATGATTGTTAATTATGTTTTTAATATACTTACCTTTGGGGTCACAATATACATTCTCAATTTATTACAATCTGTACAAATCAATAATACTCTACTTTTCCCATATACTAGAACTTTTATATTCCTTTATTCTCCACCCATCTTTGTGTTACTATTGCCAAGTATATATATATATATATATATATATATATATATATATATATATATATTTATATTTAAGTTTGTACAACATATTACTGTTACTGCTTAGTATTATCACTTCTTATTTAATTTTATCCACATATTTACTCTTTCCACTAATTTTCATTTCTTTCTATATTTCTGTGTTTCCTACTGAGAGCATTTCCCTCTACTCTTAGTGTTTCTTTTAGTAAAGCTATGTTGAAAATAAATGTTCTCAGTTTTTTGTTTTTGTTTTTGTTTTGTTTTGGTCTGAAAACATCTTTATTTTTCCACCATTATTAAAATTGTCTTGGGGTGCCTGGGTGGCTCAGTCCTTAAGCGTCCGACTTCGGCTCAGGTGATGGTCTCGCGGTCAGTGAGTTCAAGCCCGCGTCGGTCTTTGTGCTGACAGCTCAGAGCCCGGAGCCTGTTTCAGATTCTGTGCCTCCCTCTCTCTGACCCTCCCCCGTTCATGCTCTGTCTCTGTCTCAAAAATAAATAAACGTTAAAAATTAAAAAAAAAATTGTCTTACTCTTAGAGAGGATCTCTTGATTGGATTTTTCAGTACTTTTAATTTATCATTCAATTTGGTCTGTTCCTAGCAAAGAATACAAAACAAACAAATGGAAAAAGAGAAGAGGAAAAAAAAATCAACAACAAAACTTACCCTGTTTTAATTTAACTCTTTCCACCCACATTTCTACTTATTCTTCTCTTACAAGACCACTTCTTAGTTTCAAAAAAAGATATTCTTCATCCTTGCTATGTACCTTTGCTCAAATTACTTTCTATACTTGAAAAACCCTTATTAATTTCTTTTTGACTGCTTATTACCTGTATTCCCCTTCTTCTGTTAACAGCATTTTTATGTTCTTTTGGGGAATCCTCTTTTCCTTTTCTAAATGACTTGGATGAAATGACAATGAGAATGAATCATCTTCTTTTCACCAAGAATGAGTACATAATTCAATCAAGCCTAAACAGATATTTTCTTGGAATACTAAACTTGAGCTTAGATGCCCAAATACAGAAAATAATTAGAGTTGATTCTTCCTGATTATGATACATCATAGAAACATTATAATTGTTCTTATGAACTTGAGATTCCCTACTCTTTCCCAAACGGATACTTTCAAGCAGTAACTAGAAGAGTAAAGGTAATGTATTTTGCACTGGTGAGAGCTACGATACTGTTTAATTAAAAGCTGAATATAGTTGAGGTTTCTGTAAGAAAACAACTGAGAAGTTGAAGAGACTTTAATCTATGACATTTGAAGACTGAACAAAAGAAGATTTAGACACTAAG
Source organism: Herpailurus yagouaroundi (assembly GCF_014898765.1). Taxonomy (NCBI): domain Eukaryota; kingdom Metazoa; phylum Chordata; class Mammalia; order Carnivora; family Felidae; genus Herpailurus; species Herpailurus yagouaroundi. The sequence continues at coordinate 4,686,409 of NW_024412469.1, forward strand.
ATCAGAACCCAAAAATGGTATCTCCCGAAAAAGTGTTCTCTTCTGCATGTTTATAGAGTCACTTCAAAGATGGAAGTTAGACACATAATTTTAATACCTATATTTATTTATTTTCCCCAGAAAGCAAACATAAGGTTTTCAGATCCAAACCCGACTATTATTATTTACAGCAACAATGGTATCTCTTCCTCATACTCCATGCTTTTCTTTAGGGTATTGCACTGAGAGCCAGATGGCTAGGCGTGTGTTTATAAAGTGTGTACCAGGAGAGGATCCCAAAATTATGAAACTGATGTTTATACAGAAATGACAATAGGGTTGCTTTCCCCCACTCCTGAGAGTGAAAAAGAAACCTTATCTCCCTAAGGTAAACAAGTAGTCTCTGTGAGGAAGAAATAAATCCCTAGTTTACAGCTCTTTTGAATATGAATGAATGGCTCCTGGTTTTATTATGTGAAAGGTATACCTATGGCTCCAAGGGGCGAAGGATCTCTATTTCTCTAGAGGCCACATGTCTATATACCTCACCCTTTAATTTCCAAATCTTGTCCTTTACGCCAGGTCCCAGTTTTCCATGCTCAGCAAGCTTTAACTTCACAAAATCATGAAAATAGTTTCTAACAGGTGCACAAAGATTTACTGCTATTTTGCCATAAGAGATTAAATTCAGGTAAAGTTTGATGAAAGAGAGAATAGGCTGTCTTGAGGAGTAATGGGTTCTCTGTTACTACATTCAGTCAAACATATGGTCAAATTGACCATTCAGAAAAAGTGTTATAATGAGGATTCAAGCACCCAACAAATCCAACAAATCTGTGTTATCAGGAGTGGCAAGAAACAGATGGCACACTCAAATAGTGATATTGGAGACACTTTAATGAATAAACTCATTGCAAAAGCTTGGTTAAGTTTAAGAAAAACTAACATGAGAGAGAGTGGAGAATCCAGGGCAAATACAGTGGTGAGCCTTTGCCAACCTGGAGTTGAAGGGCTAAGGGGAGTGAGTGGTTGCCAGGACTGAGATTCCAGTCTCTTTCTCCGTGGGAAAGGGCCGCACAATAAGAAGGAAGGCCTTAGTGAAGAAGATAGCCACTGTGTCCTCCTGTACCTGGCAGGCAGAAAGCTGGGACAATAAACTCTTGACATCTCTCTTCCACCCCAACTGCCCCAACCTCAACCCTCTGCTGGTGACTTCATTTGTAAAATCCAACAGGATACCAGAGTGCAAGAGAGCCCCGCTGACTGAATCCTCAGAGGTCAGCCACCTACTCAGTGCACAGATCCAATGGTGAGAAAGCAGCTGGTGGGTAAGGCAGAGAATATCTAGCTCAAACACTTCTAAATACAAGAGAATCTCACTAAAGCCTGAAAGTCTCTGATTCTGTGAAAAGCTAATCTTATTACATTCTTTGAAGAAAAGTCTCACAGCCTGAAAGAAATACTCAAAGGCATGTATGAACAATTGTGGTATAGAAATGGGTATTTATCCATCAGGTATTAAATAAAAAGTCATATAACTTGATGTCAAAGGTTAAATAATCCTCATTAATGGAGAAGGCTAAGCTTTACTTGCTCCTAGCTTCTTTGACCTACACATATTATTCTGAAATCATCAGGATAGACCATCAGCCAGTTTGCTTTCAATTCTTTCCTTATCTCAGGCAGACACTTTAAGAGTCAGAGATCTGTACCATCTGGGCCAGATGAAAGGAGACCCAGTGCTGGTTGCCAACAGCATACTGATGACACTGTATTATGAAACATCTCACTCTTTCCCTGAGAGGCTTCACTGAAAAGACTTCACAGACAGTACCATATGTCAGTGAGAACTGCAACATCTAGTCAAGAGTTTGGTGAGGCAAATGTAAAAGCTACTAGTTTCTTGTGCTTTTAGTTTCAAATGTATATTCTACCAGTGATAGGTATGGCTGATATAGAAATGCTTTTATCTGTCACATTTTGTTTCATTTCAGATTTTGACTGGCAGTCAATAGTAATGCAATCCAGATATTCGTCGCAATTTTATGCTGCCTTCTGCCGTAAATTAAAATGTTCCATTAACTAAACAAATCCTCAATGGCATAAATCAGCCCACATTAAGTAAATCACAGTTAGTGAAAACCAAATTGTAATTCCATAAAAGTGATTAAGTGCTGGCAAGATATAGTGAGATGTATCAACTGCAGTGGAGAGCACGATTATTCAATATCTGTATGTTGTATTTTAGATTGGTTGATTACCACATTAGGTATTTTCATTGGAAATATTTAAAGGACAAATATATATCACATAAAATTTTACATTTTATTTTTGTTTTGGAGTTTCATCATAGCCTATTTTGAAATATGGTTGATGGCTGGCTTCACAAATGTGAAAATCTATAATAGATAATATATTTACCCTAAGATGGAAATAACCTTCCTGTCAGTAGAGTCAATCATTTCTACATTACAAAATTTACTTTCTGATATCTTATGAACACTATTGGACTCACTTCAGTTATTCCTTTTAGAAGCTCAGTTTTTATCCCCCTTAATAGGTTTGCCAACTGCATGAAGCATGGTGATTTACATATTCATATATGAATGTGGTAAACTCATATTTAATAGCTTTTAAGAAATGTCAGTATAATTATTATACAGACACAAAACACAATCAGCAAATGATTCTAAACTACTTAAGTTGTGAAAAGCACTGAGGAAGTTTAACTGTTAATTCTGATGACCTTTAACAAATTCATCATTTAAGGTATTTTAATAGCCTCTTAACCTCCTTGCTTCCATATTTAACGTAACGTTCTATTCTTTACAAAACAATGAAAGGGATCAAGTTAAAAATGTAAACCAGGTCACAGTATTCTCCAGCTTAAAATCCTCTGATCATTTTCCATCAAAATTAACACAGAATATGGAACCCTCACAACTGCCCAAGTACTTAACATCCTCTGGTCATTCCTCCAGCCTTACCCCCTCCTACTCTCCCAGTTGTACAGTGTTCTTATTAACTGTCTTCACTGTTATTCTTTAAAGCTTCCAATTCACTTGACCATGACAATCACAATATGTTTGTATGCATTATATAAAATAATGCACAAAATGCAAATATATGTATATTTTCAACAATCACACCACAATAAAGCTAGAAAAATAATTACAAATAATAATTAAATCTACTAAAATGGCCATCACCAACCTTCCCCAACCCAACTTGTACTTGATATTACCCTTCTCCCAACTTGTAGTTGATATTCACGTTACTATCTCCTTTACTTCATTCAAATTTCTTCTCAAATATCAGCTCCTCAGAACCTATCTTTAATGATTGTATTTAAATTATTAATCTCATCAGTTATACTCTTACCAAACCTAAGTTTTACATGTTTACATGTTTTTATGAGTAATTTCATTATATAAATTGTGTGTGTAAATATGTATGTGTGTGTATGTGTATACATACATGTATATTCACATATACATATATTCATAAAATCTATTATTTGTCTACCCTCATGGTATAAATGTTCCATATAGGTACTCGTATTTCTATTTGCTTACAGAATAAATGAGGTTTGTCACAACAAGAATTCAGAAGATTTTTGTAGAACTAATTAATAAATATGAATCAATTGAAAAACATAGTGTAATCTATTTCATTTTGTTATATTCTAACAAATGTCATTTGTCAGATACTGACCTGGGAGTTACGGTTGGTTGCAGCTTTTTCCCAGACACATTATACAGCTCTGCTCTTCTACCTGTTCAAAGATCCTTACCTCAAGATTTTCTAATACTCCTCCAATGTCTGGGTCTAGGGCTAACAGTGCCAGGCAAAGAATAGGTATCCTGTGGGTTTGGATCATTAGGACCCTCTGGTGCCTGGGAATAGCTATATAAGAAGCCTTAACAGAGCTCCCGTCTCTTACCATTCATTTGCTTTCTGTCTTTTAACCACCCCCATCCTCACATGTGGCATTGACCAGATCCTTCATAAAGCTCTGAGACTGGTCCCTATAGGGTTAGCCCAGGGCCTGGTAGCCAGGTCCCATTTCCATGTGGTGGCCTAGAAAATAGTATTACTTTTGTGGGATTGTGTGAGATTGGTCTGCCAGAATGATGCTGACCTGTTGATGTTTGGTGACTTTCTTATATTTGGCACAGAACACATTCAGGGGTCTAGGCTACCAACATTCCCCTGCCTACCATTGGGATTGAGCTTCTGTGTGGGCCTGTGGGTGGTTCTCATCTCTCTGTGACAAGTAGTGACAGTATCAGTAGTGCCACCTCCAACCAGAGTACTTGAGGAGAGTAAGGGTGGCAGCAGGCATCTCTTCCTTACCCTGTGGCGTCTTCATATTTCTAGTACTCAAGGCATCACCTGACCCCCCACCCTTATCCTCACAAAACTTTTGAGATCTTAGTTTCACAACACCAGAGAATTCTTATTGATGAATGGTAGACTTTTTTTTTTTTTTTTTTTGCTTGAATTGTACCACTCTTCTCATGTTGCCCATGGGCTGCTTGCCTAGCTGGCCACAGTGTGTGGGAGGCAGTTGCAGTCCATGTTGGAAGTGATCGCATTCCAAAATAGAGGCAATAGGACTTAGAGAGTTCACGAAAACACAATGTTAGAAAATGTCTTGGTTTACTATTTTTCTGTAAAATTCAAAGCAGTAAGTTAAGTAACAAATGAATTATCGTTCATGTTGTCCTTCAATGTCTGGGAAGATTTGCATCTGTTTCATCACTGTTTCATCAGTGAAACATAGGGACACCTTTGAGAGGGTCATTGCAAGCCAGTATTTACAGATGTTAGAATGGATATGCATAGTCATGAGTAATGGTGTAGCAAGCATTAAATTGTATCAGGTGACTTCAGAGCCAAGAAGATCTATATTGTTTTAATAGACAGATTCTGAAGAGCCAGAGCATTTTGAATAATAACAGCAATACTTCCATTTTTTGAAGGTGGGAGATTTGAACTTATCCAGGAGCAGCATGTTTCACAATAAAGCACATGAAGAGATAGTTCCTGCATCTGAATAGGAGTAGATGTTGCCTGGACATCACAAAGTGTTCTCAGGTGCAATAATTAGATAATAGTCAAATATGTAAGCATTTCCTTTTTATTCAGTATTATAAATCTTTATAGATAAATTAATATATTCCATATGAGTCCTTGGGTTTTATAATGAATATTTATAAATTTGTTTATATTGACTGGACCCTTCAAAAATATTTATTCAGGGCCCCACAAACCTTAGGGGCATCCTTGTTGATAAATTCTGCCTTTAAATTTCGAACAGATCTGTAACAACTGTGTCATTTCCTTCATGGAAAAATGTGCAAGGTACAAATAATTTGGGGTTTACCTTAAAGGGGTATTGGGTATAGCTGGAATATGTGTGTGTGTGTGTGTGTGTGTGTGTGTGTGGTGGAGTTAGTTCTGGCACTTTCGTCTTACACTTATAATAATGCATCTTCTTCCATAGTTCAGAGAAACTAAATTGAGGGCCAGTCAGCAATTGTGTATAGCCATCCTAACTATGCATATAAGGACCAGAAAAATTACCATAAGTTGTGCCCACAGATGCTTGTGACTCCTTGCAAGATGGACTTGTGTCACGACTTTCTTTATATCCTGTATTCCATAAACCTTCTCTCTAATCAGCTAGTCATAATGGCAGTTTCCATTCCATGGTAAAAATGATGGTTTAGACCCTAAACCTAGTAGCCTTCAAAATATCTAGGTGTCTTCTTTTCCATAATGATGTTATTATAGTAAATGACTACAGATCCCTTTAGGCAAGAAATGGAGGAATATTTATTTTCATATTCTTGGTGATAATGAAAGACCTATCTAAGGATCCCTAATCTTCTTCTGAATCAATGACTCTTGAATCTCACTCCTTGTCTCAGATTTGGTAACTGGACAAAGTTCAGTGAATTTTCACTGTGGCAATATATATGAGCCTTTTGTATACCAGTTCTTGATTCTTTTTTCATTTATATAAAACAGTAAACAGCCTTGTTGACTGCCCATATAATCTTGCCCTAAGATTATCATCATTAATGCCCACCTTCATAGATTCTGGCAGGTCAAATGATAGCAGTTGTCAATCTATGCTTGCTGTAGGTTATGGTAATTACAATTCACCTTGTTCCTGATGGTTGTTGCCACCTGGCCTCTGACAGTTCAGAATTTCATCATCTTTACTCATGCCAATGATCCCAATTCCATGCAAAATCTCTTTTGTCAACTCTGATCTTTGAGAACAGCCACCATGGAGCTCCCCAAGGATGCTGGTCCCCCACAAATATTGCCCATAGTGAAAACCTCTCTGGTCTTTTCTTAGGATGTAACTAGGTGGCAGGTTCTTTAGTCACATAAAATAGACAGATTTAACTGTATTTGTTAATACTATGGTGGCAATATCCGATATATATACCTAGTTACTGTAGGCTGTAATCATCATGTCCAAACTTTAAAGAGCAAAGTTTTAGAATTGGCTTCAGTTTTATTTGTCAGGATATTAAGTTCTGAGGCATAACATGAGATTTCTTTTATATTAATAAATTCTTCCTATCCTAGGCTCATATTTTACCCACATCTTCCATTTCAGCACCCTCAAAACCCAAAACTACCCAAGTTCCAGTCTTTTTGCTACTAATTATTTATCAGGTGCCACATGTCTTTTTTTCATGTATGCCTCATTCAGTCCCATTCAGGCTAAGCAGAAACCTGACGTTAGTTATTGTCTAGACGCAATGAAAGAAGTCAGAAGGGGGTACCTTGGAAAAAATACATCATCTTCTAAAGAAATAACCATAAGTGTGTTCTTTGCATAGTCTCTGGGCAAAGAGAGGCTACCTGTTCCAGAAAATAAGGGTTGTTTTTGCTGGTTTATACTGTTAGTGGAATCTAGTCTCCAGTGCATCCACCTAAATGTCCCCATCCCTGTTCTGAGGGTTTTCACCCTTCTCTATCAAGACATGATTTTTTTGCATTGTATCAAGGCTGTGTATCTGGTCTCCTTAGCAATTTTGCCACCTTTTAAATGAAATTGGCCTATCAGCATAGTCTTCACTGCAGCTGCAGGAGATATTGTTTTATTTTTATTTTTATTTTTACTTTTATTATTTTTTATTTGTGTGTGTGCATGTGTGTGTGTGTGTTTAATACCTGGAGCCCTTCACATTTTCACAGCATGCACAGAACAGAGAATTGACTACCCTGTGCCTGTCAGTCCTTTTTAAAGGTTTTTACAGCCATTAAAAAATCCAGGCTACTGACAGTCTTTATAATCATTTTCTTATTCTCTTCAAATGCTAGAGGGCTTCTACACCACTCAATTTTACCTCTTATTCCCTATCTCCTAATTCATAACAGGGAGACAGATTGGTAATTGTTATTCTACAGCATGCCAGGAGTTAATAGTACACATTTATACTAGTAATGGGATCCTTGTGGCCACCTGATCAGGGAGTGATCTAGTTCTAAATTTCATTCTGTGGGTTGCCTTTCAAGACCTCTGTCACAATTACATGTGTTCGCTTGCAGCTCCTAAAAGCAAAGCCTTAGACAAGGATTTAGATGCGGTAGTTTATTTGAGAGGAAATCCCTTGAAACAGAAGTGAGATAGAACAGTGAGAGAGAAAAGTAGGGAAAGTCAATAAAAGATGTCTTATTAAACTGGTTAGTACTATGTGCAACTGGAACTAACCCCCTCTGTGCACCCCATGAGTCACTGTACAATGCACCTCTGATAAACTCCTACAGACAAGGGGCCTTCAGCACTCAACTCTTGACGCCCTACCCCGCTGGTTGAAGGATAACTCTCCTACTATTCCTTGTTTGAGATCCTGTATGGAATAACAAAACATCTATGGTTTTGGAGATGGGGAAAAATAGAGAAAATGATCTGGAAAACTTTCAAACTCAGCTGCATCTCACATGCACTGAAAGTTGTTTGTAGCATTACAAACACCTGCTACCAGAACCAAGCAGTTTTACATACACATATTTCTAACCTTTCAACATACAAATAGTCACTAAGTTACACAAAATATTTCAAAGAAAAGAAAAAGAGAAGAGCTACTAAATTTATTTCTGAAACTGGTAAATCTTTCAAAAATAAGGAAAAAACAAGAATAGAAAATAATACATCAATTTTTCTTAACAACCAGATACAAAATTCTAAAAAAAAAAAAATTCACAAATTGAATTGGTCATGTGTTAAGAAAGGTACTACTCAATGGCCAAATACACAATATCACAGAACTGTAGGAACATTTCAACATTAAAAAAATCTCTCAGTATAGTTGAACATATTAACAAAATGAGGGAAAAGTCTATATAATCATCTTATTAATTTCAGAAACATCATCCAATAAAATGCAATACCCAATCATTATAAAAAATAACTTCTTAGCAAATGAAAAATAGAAGATAACTTATTTAACCCAGTAAATACATGTACCAAAATCCCACAAAATACATCATATAATTTACTATTTCAAGAAATATTTCATTAAAGACAAAGGCCAATATTATAACTCTTATTCATTTAATATGCTATTCATTAATAGACATTCTAGCTATTAAATTAATTAAATATAGGAGTTGCCAGATAAATTATAAAGATACACATTTTTTTCTTATTTGCAAACATACAGTTTGTTAGGAGATATTTCATCAGAGCCGTTTATTCAATGTCAGTGTATAAAAACTTAAACTATATTCACAGGAATGTCTATTTAGAAAATGCAATAGACAAATAGTTTCATTATAATAGTATAAAAACCTGTATAGAGTGAAACTAACAAATATGAATAGGATCTTTATAAAGACCTTATGACATATTATTGAAAAATATTATGAATAACTTTCAAATAGACCTGAATAAATGGAACGTTAGAGCACTTTTTTGAAAGAGAAAATACAATTACATAAAGATGTCAGTTTTACCCCTATTATTTTGTTTAATGTTTGTTTATTCTTGAGAGAGAGGGAGAAAGAGCATGAGTGGGGGAGGGGCAGAGAGCGAGGGAAACAGAATTTGAAGCAGGCTCCAGGCTCCCAGCTGTCAGCATGGAGCCCGGCATGGGGCTAGAACTCAGGAACCATGAGATCATGGGATGAGCTGAAGTCAGATGCTTAATTGACTGAGCCACCCAAGGCGCCCTTGCCCATATTATTTTATAAATTTAATGCAATTTCAATCAATGACCAAAAATGATCATTGTGGAACTAAGCAAATACTCTAAAATTCCTATGGAAATTTAAAACTTAATAAAAGGTAAGGAAATACAGATAAACAGTAAGACATAAAAGGTTTAAATAAAACAAATATCAAAATGAAGCATAAATCTGTAGTTTGTGGTTGGTTTGACCTACAGATATATAAATATATTAATTAGAGTTAAAAGACCAGAAATAGAACAAAGCCTATTTAAGAATTTGTATTACATGGGCAGCATGAATAATTCATGGGTAATGATAAACTTGTTAAGAAATGGTGTTAGGAAGATCAAATTTCCATATTAAAAAATGTCATTAACTCTCTACTTCAGATTTAAGTGTAACTTTTAGATCGACAAAAGACAAAAATTTAAGGGAAAAATGTAGGAGGTACTTGTTTTGACCTCAGAACAAATAAAAAAAATTATTATAAATTTGATTAAGTCATACCAATCTTTTTATAGGACACAGGATATCACATATGACATTAAAGGTTGGTCTGAGCTTAGAAGATATTTACAACACAGATAATTTACAAAGCATAAGCATGGGGAATATATAAAATCTCCTCCAATTTGACAAGGGAAAGGTAACAGAAATGGGTAACATATATGAAGGCACATCATAAGAAAGAAAACAGCCAAGAGTATGAAAAATGCTGTTTTTAGTTACCAGTTTTTAAATGTTAAGAAAAATATTAAAAACAAACAGCATTATACTATTTTGGATTGGTGAGGAACTCACATAACCCTGATGGAGATTAGCAAAATTAAAACTTTATATAAACTAAAATTCCTAGATTTTGATTGTAGGTGGAAAAGAGAAGCTATAAAGAAACTTGGGGCACCTGGGTGGTTCAATCTGTTAAGCACCTGGTTCTTGGTTTCAGCTCAGATCACGCTCTTACATTTTGTGAGTTCAAGCCCCCTGTCAGGATTGGAATTCTCTTTTCCTTTCGCTCTGCCCATCTCCAACTCATCCATTCTCTCTCTCTCTCTCTCTCAAAATAAATAAATTAATTAAAAAAACACTTTATTTACATAAACTAGAAAACATGAAAAATATTTTTTAAGTTTATTTAAAGAGAGAGCAGGAGTGAGAGCAAGCGTGCAAGCAGGGGAGAGGCAGAAAGAAACACAGAATCCCAAGCAGGCTCCACACTGTCAGCGCAGAGCTGGACATGGGGCTTGAACCCATGAACCATGACATCATGACCTGAGCTAAAATCAAGAGTTGGACGCTTAACCGACTGAGACACTCAGGCACTCAGGCACCTGGAAATATATATATATATGTCTATTTACATATATTTTTTGAAATATTTTTGATTGCAGGGAAGACCTAGAAACAATTTAAATATGAAGATATAAATGAAGCAAAAAGTGTTCTGTAGTATACAGAGGTGTTAAAAGTAATAAAACAGGGGTGCCTGAGTGGCTCAGTCATTTAAGAGTCTAACTTCCACTCAGGTCGTGATCTCATGGTTTGTGGGTTGGAGCCCCACATTGGGCTCTGTGCTGACAGCCCAGAGCCTGGACCATGCTTTTGATTCTGTGTCTCCCTCTCTCTCTTCTCCTCCCCTGCTTGTCCTCTGTCTCTGTCTCTGTTTCTCTCTGTCTCTCTCAAAAACAAATAAATGCTAAAAAAATTTTAAATAAAAGTAATAAAACAGATATATATATGTATATAAAACATATATATATAAATATATATATACACACACATAATTAACAATGAATGAAAAAATAAGTTCCTGAATAATAGCTAACATATACCATTAATCTAAGTAAGAAATCTCTGAATTAATATATTAGTCATAAAATATATATTTAATAAAATGTTATATTACATAGCTTTAAACAAAAACAAAACTGTGGTCCTTCATGTCCACTAAACAATCTGGGTAATAGTAGGTATTTGAATAAAATTGGCTGAATAATTGTAGTCCTTTGAAGACCTTATAGTTGACTATAAAAAACAAAGAGAAAAATCTAATTTTAATGTTAGGGCAGTGACCCAGATGCTATGGTATCAAAAAAGAGCCAATATACAAAGCTTTGTGGAGTACGTGTGGGTGAGCAGGTTGACGTAAGAAAATTCATTCCTTCTTTTTTGACTTTTGAGCCATCTGATTTCTTCTCTCACAGTCTTCCAAAGTTCTAGCATTTAGACTTCCTTCAGTATAGGCCACCATTGGGTTCAGTTTTCAGTCAAACAATAGAGCAATCAATAGAGATACCTTCCATTCAGCTGTTCAAACTAATATGTACTAAATTCAGAATCTCTGGGCCATCTCTCCATATCAATAATTTGACTCAGTCCACTAGGATTTTCCTTTCTCTCTAGTAGAATAGCCTTATAATCCATTCTCATCATATTTCTCCAGGTTCCTACAAATACCAAATGGATAATTACAAAACTCTTGAATTTTTTTATTATATATAATACATCATGCCAGTTTACATCTGGGTATGTACTCACGCTGCTGTGGTGAATATTTGTTCTTTGGTGCTCTACTGGTATTTGAGCCCAGTTATGGATCTGGGAACAATGAGGTGGTAAAAGTAAGTCTTAAGGAGGGTCAGTAGACACTGGAAAAGTAGTTAACTCATGCTTGGTGATTATGTTTTTTACACAAAAGTAGACAAGGCTGCTTCTGATGGCAAGGAAGACTTGCATCTCTTGAAGAATGAGTAGGGTTTACCTAACCTTATGAGAGGGGGAAGGAATTCTATGAGGAGCCAAGCCAGAACAAGAAATCAGTGCATGAAAGTGATGATCAGACTAAGGAATCTCACATATAATTGAGTGTAAAATAATATAGTAAAGCCTGAGGCATGTATTGGTAGTAAAGGAAGACCAGATCTCAAATGTCCTTGAAAATAAGTAAGTTTTGGATTTTAGGCAGAGACCTTTTAAATATATTTGAGCAAGTGAGAGACATGGTCATATTGAAAATTTAGATGTAACATTGGCTATGATGTGAAGGATGGGTTTGAGAAAGACAAAATATATCATATGTGTCAGTATCATGTCAGTCCAAATTTTGATATTTCTGATGCTAATATCTAGAAATGCATATTGCAGAAACAAGCATATATAATTGATTAAATGCAATGGGGAGATGTCACTTGCCAGTGGAAGCTTAAAATTGTGTGGCATCATGAAAATATACTAAAATAGTTGTGTTAGAACATCTTTTGTTCTGAACATGTTTACTTTTTAAACTATTTGACCTTTAAAATGTGACTCAAAACAAAGTTATATAGTGACTACTCTATGCCAATATCTAGGCCAGAGAATAGATAAAGGAAGCAACGAGATTCAGCTGAAACCAAAATGAAATGCAGGATATAGCTATTTCATAACTAGTGAGCTGGTAGAACAGATTTTTAGTGGACATGGGTTTGCTTGAAGACGTAGGAAGAAGTTTTGAGTACATTGTTAAAAACAATGGAGAGTGATTCTAAATGTCCATCCACAGATGAGTGGCTAAAAAAAAATATGATAAAGACACAATGGAATATTCTGCAGCTTTAAAAAAAGAAGGAAATCCTGTCACATGCTGAGTGAAACTCAAGGACAAAGGACACATACTGTATGATTCCACTTACATTAAGTATATAAAGTAGTCAAAATCATAGAATCAGAAAGCTGAGAGGTGGTTGTCAAGGACCTGGAGGGAGGGAGATGGGTAATTGGTGTTTAATATGCATAGAGTTTCAGTTTTGCAAGATGAAAAATTCTGTAAATCTGTTGCACAACATTGTGAATATACATGACACTACCGAGTTGTACACTTAAAATGGTTAAGATGGTACGTTTATGTTACATTTTTTGACTACAGTTTATAAAATAGAGAATGTAGTGTGGAATTTGTGCCCATGCTCAGCATGGAGGACTGATTTTGAGCCATTTTACAGAAAGGTTTCATCCCTAGAGGCTGTGTGGATTATTTTGAGGCTCTGGATGAAATAAAACCTACAAAATAATGGGAAGAATGAGGTGTGGTGGTATTTATGGAACTGGGCCAAGTGGTGGGGACACAGAATCCTTACAGAGGGCAAAGCAATGGTGATTGTGGTGGGGCACTGTCTTCCACAAACAGAAATCATGAAGCTAGAGGGAAAAAAAGGAATAGACTTTGAGATACTCTTAAGGCATTCCTAGGGAACACTGAGAGAAGGAGGTCAGACCTATGTATTCTAGACATTCTTGTAATGCTGAAGAGGCTGGGCTTTGGACCCTGACTGCCTGGGTTTGAGTCCTGGTTTTTCCATGTCTGACCTTGGAAAGTTTCTTAACTTTTGTATACTCTATGAAAAATGGATTATCATTTTATCTGTGCCATCAAATTATTTTAAACATGTTTAAAAAGAGATAATGTGTATGAAGCACTGAAAATTGGGCATGTAACATATATAAATATGAGTGATTACTATTTTCATTTATAATCTTAATCAAAGAGACTTGAATTACATGGGTTCTAGTAAGATAATAAAGTCCATGTTTTTTAAAGGACTCAGACTAATTGGACAGAATGACATTTAATAATAAAATCTAATACAATTAGATAAATGACATAACCAAAATAGAGATAAGGACAATGAGAAGGCATGTGAAGAGACTGTATTTTAAGTCTTTTTGGAATGTTGTCTCTTCACAACAAAGATAGCATTTCATCAAGGATGAGAGGGATGACTAAAGATTGTCCGAGGATCATGTGTTTAAGGTAAAGTGGCTTTTCGTTTCATGTGTATTAGGGGAAGTTATGGAGTTAAGTATGTTGTAATCAGACTTTAAAATGTAGGAATGAGGGAAAGAGTGGTGAAAATGCCAGGAGAAAATACTGAATGTCAGGAAACTCAGAGATTTTACTTCAGTGCAAACAAACTTCAGAAAATAGACCACGTTAGTGTTTCTCAAACCTTAATATGCATTAGATTTTGAGACACCTGGGTAACTCAGTGAGTTTAGGACCCCACTCTTAATTCCCACTCAGGTCATGATCTCACTGTTCATGGGTTCTGGCCCTTTGTCAGGCTCTGTGCTGATAGTACGGAGCCTGCTTGGGATTCTCTGTCTCCCCTTCTCTCTGCCTTTCTCTCTCTCTCTCTCTCTCTCTCTCTCTCTCTCTCTCTCTCAAAATTAAATAAATGATCATTTTTAAAACTATATGCATTATGTGGCACCTGGGTGGCTCAGTCAGTTAAGCATCTGATTTCAGCTCAGGTCATGATCTCGTGGTTTGTGGGTTCCAGCCCTGCATCGGGCTCTGTGCTGACAGCTCAGAGGCCTAGAGCCTGCTTTGGATTCTGTGTCTCCCTCTTTCTGCTCATGCTTTCTCTCTCTCTCTCTCTCTCTCTCTCTCTCTCAAAAACAAACATTAAAAATTAAATGTATATATTTATGCATTAGATTCACCTGTAGAATTTTCAAAATATTCAGTTGCAAAATTTTCTCCCTCTTATATGAGAGGCAGATTTTGTAGGCCTGGAAGAAACCCAGGCACTTTACATAGGTGCTCTGATCTCCACAAAAGTTTGTGAGCCCATAGCTATAGACCATAAGTTCTTAAACTTTGGCATGTGTTAGATTCTCCTGCAGACCCTGTCAAAACACAGATCATACAGTCCCAGGCTTTCTGAGTCAGTACACTTGGAATGAGCTTGGAGATTTGTATTTCCAATAAATCCCATCTGGTGACATGGGGCTGTTATGGGGGCCATAGTCCGAGAACTACTACTGTGGGCCACTGATTTACAACTAGGTTAGAAATCCACAAAGGAAATACTAGAAGATGTGACTCAAAATATCCACATTCAGGCCCCTGACCTTTACTTCCACTTTCTCCTAACCACCACCCCCACCTCAACCTTACCTCTAACTAAAATATGCCCTACAATAGGACATGTGTTATTTGAAAGCATTTTCTAGGTTGAGTTGATTCAAGATCAAGTGTGACACCATAACTAAAAGTGCTTTGTAACTGCAAAAGGTAATATATATAAAAAAATTCAATTTTGTTTCTAAGTCAGTACACCAACACTGCTCAATACAATCTCAATTTCAGAACAATTCCTGTGTGGTCCAAGTTCCCAAGCTGCATATTTAGAATGAGAAGAAAACAAAACTATGAGAGAGGGAAAACAAATTCAGCACGTTTTAGAAATAGTTATTGAATGTCTATTCTTATGTCCATTTCTTTAACTGTTAGTTTGTACCTTGCATTCGCGTTAGGCAGTGAACAGCAGTATTTGATAACTCTGTGCCCTTGTACGCCTGTGTGTCTGATACTTAGAAGTACTTTAGTCTGAAACATATCAGACCCTGAGTGTGCTTAGTAAAGTGGGAATTGTTTCCACAGGTGCTAAATGATAAAATGTTGATAGAAAAATAGAACGAGCTTACATTCTGTAATCATTGTAAAGAGTTCAATGGGAGAAAAATGGGGAAAGACTAGCCTTTCAAATATTACCTACTGAATAAAAGCAATCTCTCTCTGTGATAAACTGAAGAAGGTAATTATGGGGTAGCATAAGTGCTTTCTTCACAAACTCGACTCCTCTCTATAAGATGACAATGTATGGTAAACTGTTACAAAAGGTGTCAGCTGGAGATGGTCATAGTATGAAGTTATTATTATATTTTTTCAAGTTCTAGTAAAAAAAATAAAATAAATAAAAATGACTCCTTATAACTTGCTACAATTACATTGTGTAAAAAATCAAAAAATGAAATAGCCATCACAATAAAAACAACTGTTTTTCGTCAATTCTGTCATTAAAACTGTATTATAGAGCCGCTGGGGTGGCTCAGTTAGTTCAGCGTCTGACTTCGGCTAAGATCATGATCTCACCATTCCTTGGAACCCCACGTCTGGCTCTGTGCTGACAGCTCAGAGCCTGGAGCCTGCTTTGGTTTTTGTGTCTCCCTCTCTCTGCCCCTCCCCGCTCAGGTTCTCTCTCTCTCTCTCTCTCTCTCTCTCTCTCTCTCTCTCTTTCTCCCTCTCTCTCAAAAATAAAATAAACATTAAAAATTTTAAATGTATTATAAAACAACATTCAAAATACATTTCCTTAAAAAATGTTTTGGATAGAAATGCAAATCTCTCAGTATTGTATTTGACTGTTTATAAGGATCATATCTATCTTGGAAAGCTGAGTGGCAGAAAAGAGTCAGGTAAGAGGGAAAATAGGCAAATACCTAAAGAACTGCAAGTAGGATGGGGGAAGATTATTCCATCACTAAACGAATTCTCCCTCAGTGATACAGGCATAATGTTTTTGTAAGTTTTATCTTGGTTTTTGTTTCATTTTTAATTTAAGCCCTAGAAAACTGAGGCTATAATAGTGTTTAATGAACATTAAACTTTATTTGAAGTTGATTGGATATATGGCCACTAGGATGGTTAAAACTAGAAAGTAAATAGGTGTCACTATCTTGCTTTTAAGATTAATTTCTGTTGCAGTCAGACTTTACCGGAATCAACACCTTTCCAGACTTGAAGAAACTCATGTTAAGATAGATGAAGTACAGTAATTAAGCTAATGGCTTGGTTCCTGTAACTTAAGGAAGCAAATTGCAGTGAACTATCAGGAAATAAGGAAACAGGAGCAGCTAGAGCATAAACCGTTTGAGAAGATTACAAATGTAAAAGTAAGGATGAGTAAATTACATCAAGGATGACTACATTAAATCAGTCTGGTCTAAGATGAGTAACTATTGGCAACTATCTCTGAGAGAAATGAGCTAAATGCTATGATGACAAATTAAAATGTCTGGCAAGATATATTTGTTATAATCTTACATAAAATTGTTTACCACTTTCTCTATTGCTTTTTTCATGAATAGATTATTTACATATCTATTATGTATCATATGACTTCATGAAAGTAACCTCTTGCTAATTTACTTGCCAATATTTAATTGCAGGTAAACTTACCAAAAAAATGTTAGTGGTCACATAGTACCACTTTGACCCCATTTCCAATTTCTGTTTTATAAAGAATACAGATTAGTCTTCCTTCAACAACACAGAACACAGCACTTGAAAAATTCATTATATTCTTGAATGGACTGTCATGCTATAACAAAAGTGGATCTGAGACTATGATCTTGAGGGAAATTAGTCAGAGACCAGCAAGTCAACTCTGAATTCTTCCCTTAGATTGAATTAGACTAGCAGAATATTGTATACTTAGATTAAAAGTGGTTAGTTCCATACAGTATCCTCTCTGAGGTCCTTTCTAATGTTACATCCTCTGCTTTTGCTAAATTCTACTGTAAGAAATTGCCATGTGGAAGTGGGTTTGTCATTCATATTCATCACAAAGCTGTTGTAAGGAACATGGAGGACTATATTTCTTATACAGGATTCCAGGTGAAAATTTTCTTTTTGGATGTAATTCTGACACGAATTGTTTTTCAAATTGTTTTGAAAGAAAAATTCCTATGTAACTCTTCCCCAAGGAAAAATAGCTGACTGGCTAAGAGAATAGATTGTAAAGACTGGTTCTATCAGAGAAAGTAAAATATGATGTAATTTCACTCATATGTGGAATTTAAGAAATAAAGCAAACAAATAAAGGGAAAAAACAAAGAGAGAGAGAGAGAGAGAGACAGAGATAAACCAAAAACCAGATTCTTAATTACAGAGAACAAACAGATGGTTACCAGAGGGGAGGTGAGAGGGGAATGGGTGAACTAGGTGAAGATAAGGGTACACTTGTCATGATGAGCACTGAGTAATGTATAGAATTGTTGAATCACTATATTGTGCACCTAAAACTAATATAACACTATGTTAATTACACTGGAGTTAAAAACAAATAAATAAAACTTAAAAAAGTGATCGGTTTGGAGCGCGTGGGTGGCTCAGTTTGTTGAGCATCGGACTTCAGCTCAGATCATAATTTTTTGGGTGCGTGGGTTTGAGCCCTGCACCGGGCTCTATGCTGATAGCTCGGAGCCTGGAGCCTGCTTTGGTTTCTGTGTGTGTGTGTCTCTCTCTCTGCCCTGCTCACGCTCTGTCTCTCTCTTTCTCTCTCAAAAATAAATAAACATTAAAAAAAGGTTGTTTTGTTTTGTTTTGTTTTTTGTTTTTTTTAATGATTGGCTTTATGGGACTCCATCCTAGATGTGACCTAGGGAAGAACATATGTTTTCAGGCAGAGTTATCAACTTGTTCCCACCCGTGCTTGCTTGCTGAGGAGGAGATTCACCCCCTTTTTAAAAAGAATATGGCTTCTGGCATTGTCTTGACTCCTCTTATTAATTTGTTAAGATCAATTTATATTCTACTACAATACTAAATTATTGATATTTCCTATATTACACTCCTCTTCCCTTTCCCCCTATCTACAACATTATTCCTCACCACAGTTTCAGGGCTTTCTGACTCAGAAAGTTTGCTTCAGATATCGTCAAATCAATATAGCAATGAGGACAATAATTCATAGCATTATATAATATTAAAACCCTGGGCTTAGAGGAAGACATAAAAGTTATTCAAATCCAATCACTTGCTAGAATCCTATCCAGGGCATCTATATCATGTTGGTGCCCACCCAATGGGTTTTAACATGTCCTAAGTCTGGCTGCCCAATTTACTTTGTTGTAAGTCTGTATAAACTACCCACTGTTATAGTTATATCACTTTAGAATATATATAAATATGCCACATAGCAGTCTTTGAGACATTAGAAAGTAGTTATTTTCTACATTAGGAAGCTAATGGATTAATGCACTACCTTGTTTTTGCTTTTCTTTTCTTTCTTTTTTTTTTTCTGCTCAGAAATAGAATTCACGGATATAGGTTTTTTACTTTGGACTTCTGGAATCTTCCTGTCCCCTCTTATTTTGGGTGCCTTTAGAAAATATCACACAGCAGATTTTATTTTATTTTATTTTTTCACTCAAGCTTTTTTGTCTTTTAACAGTATGTACTTAAAATTCAGAGCACCAGGCTGATAATTTATACTAATTTAATAAAAAACACATTATATAACTTTACAAAGCAAATGAAATAGCTATTTCCAAAAGAAACTTATTTCACACAGAGAAGACGACTTTGAAGGGAATTGTTGAAAAGGTAAAACATTTTTATCCTGAAATTAATGACTTAAAAATATGTCTAAGCAAATTCTATATTATTATTTTAATTTTGCTTTATATCTACATTTTTATAAGACCTATGGCAGGATTTTACTAGAATTTAGTATAATTTCCTATGCAGGAAATAAGTATGTAGCATGGTAGGCACACACCTGGAATACCTGAGATGGGGTATAATAACATCAACTGTGACTTTAGAAAATTTCAAGTAGCAGTATTTTTTTTTTTTAATTTTTTTTTTCAACGTTTATTTATTTTTGGGACAGAGAGAGACAGAGCATGAACGGGGGAGGGGCAGAGAGAGAGGGAGACACAGAATCGGAAACAGGCTCCAGGCTCTGAGCCATCAGCCCAGAGCCTGACGCGGGGCTCGAACTCCCGGACCCCGAGATCGTGACCTGGCTGAAGTCGGACGCTTAACCGACTGCGCCACCCAGGCGCCCCAAGTAGCAGTATTTTTTAAGTCTAGAAACCTAGACTTAGATTAACTTTAAATCATAACATTGCATGTATTATCATCCCACCAGTGTTTCCACCAGACATTTATCAACCACATTAGCTGTGAAAGGAAGTTGGCAAAAATATCAAGCATGATGATCCAGAAAGAAGAGCCAGGGAAGAAAATAATGTTTCATTTATGCTCAGACCTTTGAGCACATGGCAGCTGGACTCTAAATCATATCTAATCTTACCTGTTAATGGGAAGTGGATTACATATCTACCTTCAAGCCTTCTTCCATTGACCAAAATTTGTCCTTAAGCCCATCTGTATTATCACTAAAATCAGTTAGGGCTGAGGAAGGAGGCACTAGGCTTAGATAAGGCAGGACTCATACTTCAATCAAAAATTTACAAACCAAACCCAATTTCTTGCCATGCTTCCTAGTTTTTACTTTTTTGTGCTATATCCTGTCTATATCACCAACACTTTATTAGGTCTAAAGTAATGAATAATCTCCTGCACTATTTTCCTTCTCCCACTTGCCTTTGTTATAAGTGTCTGCTAATTTCCACACTTGACTCCCATCAGAATCCTCTCTCACTTAAAACTTCATATCCAAGGTATCACTAAATACAGTAATTTCTTTATTTTACATTATTTTATTTTATTATTTTATTTTATTTTTGTTTCAAGTTTATATTTAAATTCTAATTAGTTAATGTATAGTACAATATTGGTTTCAGGAATAGAATTTAGTAATTCATCACTTGCATACAACACCCAATGCTTATCACAAGTGTCCTCACTCATCACTCATTTAGCCCATTCTCTGCCCACCTCTCCTCCAACAACCCTCAGTTTTTTCTCTATAGTTAAGGGTCTCTTATGGTTTGCTTCCCTCTCTTTTTCCCTCTTCCCCTATGTTAATCTGTTCTGTTTCTTAAATTCCATGTATGAGTGAAATCTATGGTATTTATCTATCTCTGACTGACTTATTTCACTTAGCATAATACACTCTAGTTCCATCCACATCATTTCAAATGGTAAGGTTTCATTTTTTTTTGTTTGTTTGATGGCTGAGTAACATTCCATGGTATATTCCATATATTCCATTATATATATATATATATATATATATATATATATATATATATATATACCACATCTTCTTTATCCATTCATCAGTCAATGGACATTGGGGATCTCTCCATAGTTTGGCTATTGTTGATATGCTGCTGTAAACACTGAGGTGCATGTGCCCCTTCGAATCTGTATTTTTGTATCCTTTGGGTAAATACCTAGTAGTACAATTGCTGAATCATAGGGTAGTTCTATTTTTAACTTTTTGAGGAAACTCCATACTGCTTTCCAGAGCAGCTGCACCAGTTTACATTCCCACCAATACCGCAAGAGGGTTCCCCATTCTCCAAATCCTAGCCAAAATCTGTTGTTTCCTATATTAATTTTAGCCATTAGGCAAGTGTGAGGTGGTATCTCATTCCAGTTTTTATTTGTATTTCACTGGTGATGCGTGATGTTGAATACCTTTTAATGTTTCTGTTAGCTACCTGGATGTCTTCTTTGGGAAAAGGTCTATTTATGTCTTTTGCCCATTTCTTCACTGGATTATTTGTCTTTCGGGTATTGAGTTCGCTGACTTTTTATATATTTTGGATACTCTTTATCAGATAGGTCATTTGAAAATATCTTCTTCTATTTCATAGGGTGCTTTTTAGTTTTGTTGATCATTTTCTTTCCTGTGCAGAACTTTTTATTTTGATAAAGTCCCAATAGTTCATTCTTGCTTTTATCTCCCTTGCCATCAGAGACATGTCTAGAAAGAAGTTGCTGTGGCCAAGGTTAAAGAGGTTGATGCCTGTTTTCTCCTCAAGGATTTTGATGGTTTCCTGTCTCACATTTAGGTCTTGAATCCATTTTGAGTTTATTTTTGTGTATGGTGTTAGAAAGTGGTGCAGTTTCATTCTTCTCCATGTCGCTGTCCAATTTTCCCAACTCCATTTCTTGAAGAGACTGTCTTTTTTCCACTGGGTATTCTTAACTGCTTTGTCAAAGATTAGGTGACCATAAAGTTGTGGGTCCATTTCTGGGTTTTCCATTCTGTTCCACTGATCTGTCCGTTTTTGTGCCAGTACCATACTGTCTTGATGACTACAATTTTGTAATACAGCTTGAGATCCATAATTGTGTTGCCTCCAGCTTTGCTGTTCTTTTTCAAGATTGCTTTCGCTATTCAGTCTTTTGTGGTTCATACAAATTTTAGAAATGTTTGTTCTAGCTCTGTGAAAAAAAAATGCTGGTGTTATTTTGATTGGGATTACATTAAATGTGTAGATTGCTTTGGGTAGTATAGACATTTTAATAATATTTGTTCTTCCAATCCATGAGCGTGGGATGTTTTTCTTTGTGTCATCTACAATTTCTTTTATAAGTGTTCTATAGTTTTCAGAGTACAGACCTTTCCCCTCTATGGTTAGGTTGATTCTTAGGTATCTTATGGGTTTTTGTATAGTTGTAAATGGGATCGATTCCTTAATTTCTTTTTTTGCTGTTTCGTTATCGGTGTAAACATCTTAAAAATTATATGGTCCTAGCCATTCTTTCTTCCTTT
The DNA here is from genome assembly GCF_014898765.1 of Herpailurus yagouaroundi. Classification (NCBI taxonomy): domain Eukaryota; kingdom Metazoa; phylum Chordata; class Mammalia; order Carnivora; family Felidae; genus Herpailurus; species Herpailurus yagouaroundi. Next base: position 4,708,833 of record NW_024412469.1, read on the forward strand.
TCATTTAGTTCTAGTTCTCATTATCCCTCCTAATTTTCTCCTTACTATATTCTGCCTCTAATTTTTGTCTGCTTCTGTTCACAGAGATACAATCCTTTAATATCTACATAAAATCCTACAAAGTTTCTTTATTTCCCAGTTTAAAAACACACTCAAGAGATGGATACGATATCTAGCTTGACTATAGTAATCATTTCATTATATATGTATATCAAAATATGTTGTATACTTAAATGTACACACTTTTTATTGAAAAATATATAAAATATATTAATCTATTAACTTTGTTTTATTATATTTATTTTTATATTATATTGTATTAATTATACATTTATATAAAAACTTTTATCCATATTATTTTATTTTTATAAATAAATATATTTCTATAAATAAAATATATGCTTGATAAAGCCTTTACAATAAATTAAGAAAAAGAAAAGATGATGATCTTGATAAAAAGATACTCCTAGGACAGCAACATTTTCTGGTCTATTCCATGTTGGCTTTTCTAGCATAATCTCCCACTGTTTTTTTTTTTTTTTTCTACAACTTTGGTTTGATTAAGTAGTCCTTGCCTATTTGATATTTTCAAGTGCACTACCCTTTCTCATACCTACTGGTTTTTCATATGCTCTGCTAAGAAAGATATTAATCCCAATTCTTGTTCCTTTATGAATCTTCGATCTCTTCTTTCAAGTTCCAATTCATGTATAACTTTTGGGTATGTGTCCTGACTATCTCCTACCCCTCCAAACCTCTCCCCCTACTAGAATCCCTGACACATACCCACAAACAAGCAGTTAGGCCCTCACCTTTCAGTGTTTATTCCTCCAGTAAAGACATTGTTAAATTTGCATGTTTATAAGTGTGTTTTCTTCACAATCCTAAATTCCTTGAGAGCCAAGATCATGCCTTATTAATATTTATATCCCCTGGTCCTGGAACATAATGGGTTTTCAATTCCTTTCTCTTGTTTTCCTCCTCTCTAATCAATTCCTGTGGAAGTATCTTTCTAAATAAGATCTGGCCATGAAACTCAAAAAGTTTCACTAAACCTTCAACCATAATAGATACATTCTAAATTCCTTAACACGACATGAGATCCTTCAAAATTTGGCCCCAATATTATCTCCCCTTGTTCTCAGCACACCTAATAGAGTTCCCTAGTATACCATTTGCTATGTGAAAGGCATATTCTTATTCATGCCATTCATTTTGTCTTATTCATTTTTACATTGTGAACATCTGAAAAGTTGCTTAGAAAATAGGGATGCCACATAAGTATTTCTTAAAAAAAAGAAATAAATGAAAGATTGAATATATTAACTTGTTCCAGACTATATACATGGTAACAATGAGTAGCTATAACAATATATTTCCACTTTGAAACTGACAACTCACCACTTCTATGGAATTGAAATTTTGACAACACAGGCAATTCTACCATAGAATCCTTCAATGATGAGTGCAACACAGATAAATCATGAACTGAAAAATGCTTCCCTCTTTTGAAGGACCATGAGTTTTCCAGATGAGTCAGGAGCACTTGGTCTAGTTCAAGAGTTAAATCATCTTTTAGCCTAAAAAAAAAAATTTCCTTTTTTTAAAAAAAAATTATTTATTTATTTTTAGAGAGAGAGAGAGAGAGAGAGAGAGAGAGAGAGAGAACGGACAGGTGAAGGGCAGAGAAAGAGAGAATCCCTTTCTCTGAAGGGATCCTGAAGAGAAGCAGGATCTGTGCCATCAGCACAGAGCCCAATGTGGCCCTTGATCCCACTAACTGAGGATCATGACCTGAGCTGAAATCAAGAGTAAGAGGCTTAACCAACTGAGCTACCCAGGCACTCCTAAAAAAATAATATTTCTTATCAGTGATTTTTCTCTGGCATGTTATAAGTGGAAGAAGTGAATTTATGGCTTGTTTAATTGAAACCACAAAGAAGTAAATTTTAGTGTATTTTAAGTATAAAATGCAATGATATTTTTCTGTGTAACAGGATTACTATAACATTGAATTATTATTTTATTATGTAATGCCACATATTTCTAAGTCATAGTCCTCCTACACACAAATTCACTACAATGGACATCTGCTCTTTGCCACCCAGCATCCATTCTCTTTCCATTCTTTTTTTTTTTTTTAATTTTTTTCAACGTTTTTATTTATTTTTGGGACAGAGAGAGACAGAGCATGAATGGGGGAGGGTCAGAGAGAGAGGGAGACACAGAATCGGAAACAGGCTCCAGGCTCCGAGCCATCAGCCCAGAGCCTGACGCGGGGCTCGAACTCACGGACCGCGAGATAGTGACCTGGCTGAAGTCGGATGCTTAACCGACTGCGCCACCCAGGCGCCCCTTCATTCTCTTTCCATTCTTGTCAAAACATCTCTTCTTAATTCATCACACCCTAATTCTATGAACAAGTTTATGAATTTTTAAGCAATGTGCACATTAAATTTCCTTGGTGACATGACTGGTTCAGGTTTAAGCACTTTTCCTCATATAATGTGATGAATAAATTCTAGAATTTTTGTTATCTTACAGTTACTATTTCTATGTCTTAGTGATACTTTATAGAACTGATTTCTATCTTTAATGAGCATATTTGTCAGAGATACAATGACAAAGAAAGGAATACCTCACCAAATGTTTTACATAATATCAGCATATTTGTTCACATTAATATTTTAACAGTCTGAAAATTGTTACTCTGCATTTGTTGACATAAGAGGGTTATCTAAATTTTTGAAAAACAAATTTGTTAAACTATAGCAGGTAATGAAAAATAATGTACACACCTAAACTTTTCCTAATATCAGTATAGATGATGCAATAAGCAAAACACTACAAAGCTCAAGGAAGAATTAATTTAGGGCATATTAAAGTGAAGTAATTTAGACCATTTTAAATTAGAAATACATATGATGCTTGTATGTGCAAGAAAACCTATGGTATTAAAACAATGTGGTCTAACTGTTGATGTGTTTTTTTTTTTGTTGTTTTTTGTTTTTGCTATTGATAATATTTAAATCATCTTCCGGATATGTGAACTTTTTATTTCTAACACTGTATGTTAGGCAATTACACAAATATATTTTAATGGATTTTTATATATAAGGCTGGATATATAATAGAAAAAAAGTTTAAGAATACAACCAAGGTTTCCTTTCATAAATCAACAGTACCTAACATAAATCATTAAAGGAAGCCCCCAACTCTTGTTTCAAATACAAATGAACTCAAACGTGTTCACATTAAATGAGCAGACTAATACCAAATCGTTGAAAATTATCCTAGCCTTATTATTATTTTCTTTTATCTTGGAATTCAAATAGTTCTTATCAATCTCTCCCTTTCATATTTAAATTCTATTTCTGATTTTGGGCTCCTGAAGATCAGTTCCATACCTCCACTGGGCGATTTTAGGGTGAAGGATTTAATTGTTATAAACTCTCACACTGTCACCTCCTGGTCTTTAATGTTTATTTTTGGGGGGACAGAGACAGAGAATGAGCAGGGGAGAGGCAGAGAGATGGAGATATAGAATCAGAAGCAGGCTCCAGGCTCTGAGCTGTCAGCACAGAGCCTGATGCAGGGCTCAAACTTGTCAACTGTGAGATCGTGACCTGAGCCAAAGTCGGAGGCTCAACCGACTAAGCCACCCAGGTGCCCCTCACCTGGTCTTTAATTTGAATTCTGGCATTACACAATTCCCATCTAATTGCTTCCCTAGATGTTACTATTCCTGTTGCTATTGTTTCCATAATTCCTAGATTATTCCTTGTTAGCAGGTGCCTTTTGGATATTAGCTCCTGACCCTTTTCTGTTGCCAAAGGCTGAAACTGCTGTTCAGATTTTTTTTTTTTCTCATCAGCCTTCGCATGGAGAAATTCTGGTTCTATCCACTCTAGTCCTACCACTCCCATTCCTAATATAAACTGATGCCTCAGCCTTTCATAATGTAATAAGACTTGATGCAGCGTGGATGAAGTATGCTTGAAGTACACTTGAAGTTGAACATGTAGTGTGAGTAGAGAAGAACACAGAAATGAAGACTTAAAGAACATCAACATGTAAGAAGTAGAGAGATGAAGAAGAGTCACTAGAAAGATCTCAGACAACTAGATATGAAAATCAGCATAAGAATATGAATTAACCTAGGAATGAATCTTAAGAAGTAAAACAAATTAAATCATACCAGGCAATTCAGAAAGATAAATAACTTAAGTATGAGTTGAAAACGTGGACATTTGGATTTTGGCAATTAAGAGGTCCTTGATACCTTTGAGTTAGTGGCTCTGAGATGAAGTACATAATAAGTAGTACACTCTTGAATCAGACTTGAATTCACCAGCTCTACCATTTATTAGTTGTGTGACCTTGGCCAAGTCACTTAAATTCTATGATCCTAATCTACACAGGCAAAATGAGTATCATATGAGTGATTTTCTCATATTGTTATGGTTTTATATGAGTTAATACATGTGAAGAACTTATAGTAATATCTGACACAAAACTATACAAATGTTGGTGTAGTTGGATATACACTACTCAGTTTCCCCTTCAAGGAAGAAGTTGTTACCCTAACTTCTAGGAAAGCTGTTAAGGGCCAACTTTTAGCTGTTACCCCTCCAGGAATCACTTCAGCTACAGATATTCATCTGCCCCAAGGCTGTACTTTTTCGGGGTGTATCAAATGGCTGATCAAGAGGAAGTATAAAGGCCCAACCATTTCAGCCCAGCACAGAAAGTCTGTGATGGCTATATTAGCTCAAACTTTCCCGTAAGTTAGGCTGAGGCTGTTGGTCCAATCCTGCGTCTTTCTTTTCTTTCCCATAGTGATGATTCAAATGGTCCTTCTTCTATAAACATCATGAATACTGAACTTTGCCTTAGGGTCTGCTTCCCAGTGAAACTCAAACTGTGGCATTAAGTGTAGTTTGCTTGTATATTTTTGTTGCATGGATGGACAACATCAGACAACAGTAATACCACTGGATTTTTTTATACATTATATTTAATGAAACTGTGTTATTGAAACTATAATAGTGTGAGGAGCGCCTGAGTGGCTCAGTTGCATAAGTGTTGGACTTCAGATAAGGTCATGATCTCACAGTTGACGAGTTTGAGTCTTGTGTAGGGCTTTATGCTGACAGCACAGAGCCTGGAGCCTGCTTCAGATTCTGTGTCTCCGCCTCTCTCTGCCCCTCCCCTGCAATCACGTGTGTGTGTGTGTGTGTGTGTGTGTGTGCGCGCGTGTGCGTGCACACTCTCTCTCTTTCTCTCAAAAACAAACACTAAAAAAATATATTAGTGTGAGCCCCAAATGAGGTTTTGAAAATGAATATATTTTCATGTTTATAACCATAGTAACTTCCTGAGAGTTTGCTCTATAAATAAAACCTACTTATCAGGCCAAACTCTTAAAAGACAATCCAAAAATATTACTTTTTAAAAAATAATCCTGCTGATTTATAGGAAGTAGAAGGTAATTTATACAAAATATAATTGATCATCTTTAACAAACAGTAACCAATATATCATGTATCCTTGCATGCTAAAAAATTATTTATTTTTGGTAAATTAAAATGATAGATCCAAATGTTGGGCACAAATTAATGTTATGTTCATTAAAAGAAACATAGCATTAAAAAATGGAATTGGTTGGGGCGCCTGGGTGGCGCAGTAGGTTAAGCGTCCGACTTCAGCCAGGTCACGATCTCGCGGTCCGTGAGTTCGAGCCCCGCGTCGGGCTCTGGGCTGATGGCTCAGAGCCTGGAGCCTGTTTCCGATTCTGTGTCTCCCTCTCTCTCTGCCCCTCCCCCGTTCATGCTCTGTCTCTCTCTGTCCCAAAAATAAATAAACGTTGAAAAAAAAATTAAAAAAAAATGGAATTGGAAGAATCCATAGAAGCTGGAAATACACTAAACAATTTAAGGCTTTCATAACAATAACAATGGGTGACTTTGGTGCAAGAAGTTTCTAACATAAATAAAAAAAATTAAAACCTATGGAAGCTGAGTTTTTTATTTTTAGTTCCTGAATGACAAGGTCTAACTTAAAAATCTCTCTCTGTTCCCCTAAACTTTGTCACGACTGTCATTTTTTGCGTGTGTGATGTTTAAGTGCACTTAGTTAATGCCCGAGTTCAAATACTTGTGAGAACTACATACTAGTAAGTTATGTGTAAAGGGAAAAAAGCACCAGAAGGTGAACAGGAGATAATTTAGTGATTATGTCCTCATCAGTTCTCCTTCTAAGGAGGACTGAGGACAAAACTGTAAATGGCTCTAGATCACAGCGTGAGTGATTTAAGTTAACCATTGGAAGATTTCCCTGGTGGGCAATGGCTGTTAAACATTTGAATAGGTTTCTAAAAAGAGGCTGTGAAAAAAAGAAGAAAGGGGGCAACTTTAAATAAGGTATACTTGATATTGCCAAATGCTGGCTCATGAGTCCTGCCTCATGAAAAACTTGCATGCCTGTGTGTGAGGGAGGCAGAGGCAGTGTGAATGCTGGGAGGTGCAGCTCAAAACTCTGCCAATCTTTATGGTATCTATAATACAATATCTGAAGTTCAGGCTACGTTTCTTGGAGAAAAGAAGCAACTACACACACAAAAAAACCAAAACATTGATTACGACAACCTAATCTTGGTCAGTTTAAAAATACTTTAATATTATATCCAGAAATGACTTAAGTATACTTACATTTTATTTTAAATATCTGAAGCTAACTCTCTACTTTGATATTGTGTAAATGAAAGCAATGCTTTTCTAAATAATGCCCATTTATGAAAATGTTCTGTTTTAATGGAGTTAAAAAAAAAACCACATCCTCCCCCCTAAACTGTATTTATAAAGGATTGCTTAGGGCTGAAAAGTGAGCTAAAATATTAATAATGAGGACTAATAAATTATCCGAGTCAGATTTTCCTTTAACATTGAGCTTTCCAGGTTCCACACAGAGAATAGTAGAAATGACATTTTAACCAAGCTGATGTACATTCCTTATGCCTAAAAACTAATTGATGTTCCATGGGGCTGAGTGTAGAACAAGCATATGCCGTGCTATTCTCAGAAATATTAACTGTGGCCCATTCTCTTCAAATGAGATTTCCCTTGCTCAGGGTGGTTTACTTGCTTGTAAGTTTGCCAAACTTTATGTGGGTGGGTCCCAGCAACCAAACAGCCTCTAGCTGTATGCTTTATGGCAGAGTTACTGGTTAACTAGAAGAGGAGTACAAATAAATATCTTTTAAGTATATTCTAATGAAAAGTTTGGAAAGCAATCAAATTTTAGAAGGAAAACATCAGGTTCTTTAATGCCCATTCAATAAGATTCAGCTGAGAAAATGGGGAGCTCTTTTCATCATAATTTTTAGAAGGGGAATAGGAATGAAATATCAGCAACAGAACAAATGTTTGGGGAGAAGAGTACACAAAGTAGCCGTTATGATTCCTTATAAACTTCTAACCCAAGTAAAATATATTCCAAATAAAGAAAATATTCAAGAATAGATATTACCTGCTGAAATTCTAAAATGCATTGGGCAAACAGAATGTTCAGTAACATATGGGTGAAATCTTTGTTTCCTCTGAGATAAAGGAAGTTATTAGAAACAAAAAAGAAGAGAAGAAAATTCTCTAATCTTCATTTAAAAGTTGGAATCTGGTTAATGATTGGCAAAACACTATAAAACTGTAAGTAATAGATTCCATAACCATGAAAGAGCAAGTACCAAAGGATTTAAGCTACAAAAGTGTTTATTGAGATTCACTTGATGAAATTCATATCATTCTTCTCTTACTTCTCCATCTACTTTCCTTCCCTCAACCCACCACCAATAGATGACAAACTCACCAAATGCTTACTAGCAGATTGCCAGGCTGAGTATGATTTGGTTTACGTATTTATCCTGATGACAAAACAATTCATTAAAAAAATCAATTTGGGCAAAATTGCCATTCCTATCATTAAAATGTAGTGAATGTGGCGTAAGGGAAGCCTAATTTAGCATAACTGAGAAATGTTCCCTTCCCTGAAACTTTTTCTAAAATCAATTTTATAATATTCTCCATGCTCCCCCCCCCCCCTTCTTTTCAGGGATATCGTTATTTGATGATAATTTCTCCTGGATGGAAAGCTTTTTTTTTTTTTCCTTCAAGCCCAGCATTCTTGGGTTGTCTTTACTTTGACACCTACTTTAGACTGATCCAATGTATCCATTTGTTTTTATCAAATTGTAGTGAGTAACAATGAAGTCCAGGTAAGGTGCTAGTTCTAGAGCTATAACTCCTGACTCTCTTTCAACGAGCCAAGGTCTGCCGTGTGGCAGATGCGTTAATATACAACGATACTGTCATAAGGGAAGGTGCAAGCAGAAGTGGCTAAGGACACTGAAGGAAGGCCAGGTCCTGGAAAGCCTCAAAAAGGAAGCAAAGCCTCGTCTCAATTTTAAAGGATATGGAGAATTAGTCAGGAGAAATATAAGTTTATTGGGTCAGAAAGAGGGGCTTAGGGAGACAGGCACCAGATCTCTCAGACAAAGGTGAAGGATATGCCAAAACTTAGAGTAAACCAAAACTGGAGTTTTTTTTTTTTCTTTTCCTGAAACCACAAGTAATTAACTATTGATGTAACTCAGTGCAAAGTGCACAAAGTTGATGGATAGTGCCAGAGAGGTAGGTAAAGACTGAAGCTTGCTTTGGACTCTGATTTAGGCAACAGGGAATAATGGATGTATGTCAGGCAACGATGTGACATGATAATATGACTCCATTGCAAATGTGACAAATGGTTTGGAATGGGCAAAGGTAGTGAAGAGTTTGCTCCCCATATCAATTGTAAGACCTTATCAAATTGGATAACTCTTCTGAGCCTAGCTTACTCATCTAAAAAAAGAGGATAATAGTGGCTAGATTTTAAATTTGTCATGATGGTTAGAGAACACTTATATAAAGCAGCTAGCATAGCGACAGAAATCCGTTAGGCACTTATTAGGTAGATTCCCTTCACCAGCCCCTCACTTATGGAAAGTTAGTCTCCAATTCTATAAGGAAGATGATTTTTCTCTATAACATAATGCAATACCCCCACCCCACCCCTGGCCAAGGACAACCTACTCTTTCACATGAGCAAAGAAAGAAAAGATAGCTCTCCTGTTGGGCACTGACTAACATGTATATTCATGTGCTTAGAAAAGGAAACCATGTCATTTTTAAATAGCTATCTCAAATGCAGATCATATACTTCATGTATTATACAGCTTGAACTAAAAGTCCAGGCACAAATTGTGATTTTTAAAAACACTAATAATGCCATTTTGTCATTCAGTTACAAAGGCAGTGGATTTGCTAGATTCATGCCAGTGAAGAATGAATGCTAGCACTAAGCAGATCTAAATATATATTTTTACAGGTGGATAGATTGTTAATTTCCAAGTCAGCTTCATGGTGAATGATATTTAAGTGCGAAGATCATCTGTGAATTTGTTCACATTACCAGTTTCTCTTTCTTGGCTATCATTTCGCAAGACAAAGTCAATGAACCAGAACAGTGTAACTGCATGTGCATGTTTGCATATGTTTGCCTTCTTTACCCTTTCCTTCGGTATTCTGGTCTCTAGTCACTTTATTTCCCCTAAATTAATGCTAAATATAACAAAGACAGAAAAGTGCTTTCACATCAATACTTTCTGCATGACCTCAAATTAGTCTTTGAAGGAGAAAAGATCATTTTCAAATGCTTTCAGAAAAGTAAGATTCCTATGTTGAAGCTTTAATTTTTTTTCAAAGCTATGCCTAAGGAAATATTCAGAAAATTAGCAACTGGACAGACTGGTTGAAATTGTCTCCCTTGTGGAACACCGTGTTAATTTCAGGCAAATTTAACTGTGTGATTGAGTGGCAATTAAGCAGTGTAGAGACTGCTAGTCGTGGGTTAAAATAATTTGTAAGGCTTAATTAATTGCTAGAACAACTGATAGCCCTGTCAAATTGGCAAGTAAGTTCATTGATCTTAAAATTCAGCTGAGCTCAAGAGAAAGACTGACAAAATAATTTGTAGACTGTGACAGAGACAGCTGGAGAAAAGTAACGTGTGTGCAGGAAGAGTAGAGGATACACTACCAGAAAAGATAAAACAGAGATTGTATTTTCAAAGAAATAGTATGCCTACATATCTCCAGAGACAAGACCCCAGGAGCCAAATAGCTCTCCTTCTCATGTATTGTACATAAAAGAGTTTCTTTATACTTCTAATGACCTCCTACTTTTCAGTTTATACTGAGCACATGATAAATAGGTCAGATTCTGTGCCATTCTATACTCTCAAGTTTAGAAAGCAGTCATAGCTACACACCTGGCCAAGTACAGGGAAGTTAAGTGCCTTATTTTATATTAACTGTCAACTCTTAGGCTGCGTGTAATCCTCCCAATGTTGGAATGAGGGTGTTACATTTCTCTTTTTTTAAATGTTTATTTATTTTGTTTTATTTTATTTATTTGTTTGTTTATTTATTTATTTATTTTGAGAGAGAAAGAGAGAAAAGAGAGGCAGAGAGAGGGAGAGAATCCCAAACAGACTTCATGCTCAGCACAGAGCCAGACATGGGGCTGGATCCCATGAACCCTGAGATCATGACCTGAGCCAAAATCAAGAGCTGGATGCTTAACTGACTGAGCCACCCAGGTACACTTCCATTCCCGTGTTTTATATTCAGGAAAAATGGGTATTTTTTTTTACCCTATAGTCTGGAGATCTTTTGCAAACTGCACTCATCTTTAATTGATCCGATGAGTTACAAAGGAAAACAATGAGCAATTTTCTCACTTTTCCCAAAATGTTATCAATAAGAAAACTCAATCCTTGAGCTAAGTGACTGAATGGTGGTGCAGAAGTTCTAATCTTTTCAGCTATTCCTACAATCAGAAACAATCTTCACACCAAGGGAACATACTACATCATCCACAAAGAGGGCTAACATAATCACATCAGCCATGCTATATTTTACAATTTTGCAAGCAGCCATAGAGTAGTTACAAACTTGAAAACAATAATTAGAAAGGATCAGAATACTGACTTTAATGAAACAGTTCCAGAAGGAAGAATCTGGATCTGATACATTTTAAGTGATATTTTGTATCAGATACCTTTTAAACGCCAGATCGTCTCAACCTCATGTATCTGTCCTGTACCGCCTGCCTCTGGGACTTCTATCACTTCCTACATCCCAGCACATGGCTATTGTACTCATTTCTGTGTGAGTTCTTCCTCAAATTGCATAATCTATTCTTCCCTGTCTCAATCCTCCTTGCTCTCACTTCTGCTCTCTGGAATTGCACTCCATTGTAAACTAGTAGTCTACAAGCCTTTGCCTTGTATCTGTTTTCCAACAACTGTTAGCAAAACATAATTCTTTTTAAAGGTAGTAAAAGGAAAATAAATGCTCATATAAAAATGGATTAGCATGGTGCCAATAAGATGTAAAACTAAAAATGCAATGACTCCTTTGTATCATGGCTCTAATGCTTAGAATGCAGTAATGAGGCATCCAGGAGTTACAAACTACTTATATATTTAATTGAGAGAAACTATTTGGGGGACAAGGAAGTTCATATTATTGTCAATTTAGAAGGAAGAGTATAAGATGTCTGAATTGCTACAGTTTGTCATAGCCAGGGCACTTTAATTTGTCTACCATTGTGTATTGATGCCTCTTTTGCTTTAAAACTGAGAATCCTTTGTTCTAGTGAATATGTGCATATCCATAACTATAGTTATTAATAGCCTCAATTGTTGTAGCTGAAATCATATTTTAGAACCTACAGGCTATACTGTTATCTCTTCTATCCATTTCTTATACTCCTCCTTCAGAGTCATCTTGCCTGAAGGGCTTCTTTCCACTGGTGTGAAACCAATGTTTTTATTTCTCATTTAAACTGGAGTGCACTACTTTTAGTCATGAATATCTTTCCAGTGGAGTGTTTTTAAATCTCCAAGGAAGAGTCCAAATCTAGGGGAAATTAATGAACTAGTGATTTCTGAGTTTGTGTATAAATATATGCAATCTCAAGGGGAACTCTAATTTTAAAAAAGCAAGAGGAAGGGTATCTGGATGGATTAGTCAGTTAAGTGTCTCAATCTTGATCTTGACTCAGGTCATGATCTCAGTTTGTGATCTCCAGCCCAGCATTGGGCTGTGGGCTGATAGCAGAGAGCCTGCTTGGGATTCTGTCCCTTCTCTCTGCCCCTCCCCTGCTTGTATGCTCAGTCTCTCTCTCAAAATTAAAATAAATGAACTTAAAAAATATAAATAAATGATAAAAAAGGCAAGATGTGGAAAGTAGAGAAAATATTAGATGTTTGCAAACACTGAGATGAATGTTATTTCCTGGTCCTTGACAAAGCTTTGAAGATGTAGTCAAGCTCCTTAAAGAGTATAAATTAGGAATATATACTTGGAAGAATACATGAACAATAAATTATGTCACTATATTTTCATGTCATTTGTTGTATCTCTAGTAAATTATTGGGTTAACTTATGCACTGGCATTTCAGTTGCAAAACAAGGAAGTGTGATGCCATATATGTCATATTAACCCTTTACTTTTAAGGCATTTTTTAACAATTTGATTATTATTTCATCAGACAAACATTGATAGGAAATTTTGAAATTCCAAAATCATCCCTGACCTTATGATGCTAAGAATGATTTAAACATAGGTTCAATCCTCAGCAACCTTACAGCTAGTATCTGGAGTCAAAAAGTAAATTAAACATAGCATTTTATTATAATCCAAGTTATGATAGATCTATATGTGGAGGATTATTGGATCACAGGGTAAAAGCACTTACATTATGAACCTTGAGGGTAATAGTTGAGGACCAAGGGAGACTTCTGAGCAAATAAAAGTTCAGTCTCTAAGGGTAAATTGGAGTTATTTGGGCACATATTGGGTATTGGGTTTGGAATGAGCTTGTATTCTAAATAATGTTAATGCCATGCTGATGTTAAATGATACCATGCAAATGGAGAAGCTGCAGTCATTGTTAATGGCTGGGTTCAATATTGAGGGCTCAGAGATAGAATACAATGCAGACAGAGCTAAATCAATCGCATATTATTCTGAAATCTTTAGGATGCATCGGAATCCTTTTTCAAACATGGGTGTATTATGATTAGGTTTGTGTTTGAAGAGATCTCTTGGTCAGCATGTATAGGAAGACTGGAACAGAACCTCACCTGAGACAGAGATCAGTTAAGCATCTATTGCTTTACCTTAAGCAAAGACAGAGTGCCAGAAAAGAAGAATTAGAAGTAGAAATAGAAAACAGGGGATGGATAATATAGACATTAGGAAGGAAAGTTGATTGGTCTTGACAATAGAATAAAGGAAGCAATTGAAATAATGTTATTCAGTGTGACAGGACGTTTCTGGCTTGGACAGTCTGGTGGTAGGTGCTGGTACCCTTAACTAAGAAAAGAAAGCCAGGTCTACAAGGATGTTGGGACCAAGGGTCGATTATGAGTTCATTTTTTAGAAAATATGTGGATTATACATGGGAAATCATGTTGACACAAACAGAGACAGTTTTATTTTTTCCTTCTCTATCTGTATGTCATTGATTTCTTTTCTTTGCTCTGCTTGCCTAGATTGGACCTACAGGAAAATTGTTGAATAGCAGTGGTTAGATTGGACACCCTTGCTCTTTTCTTGAGATTAGAGAAAAAACATTCAGTCTTTCACCATTCAATATATGTTAGATGTAAGTTTATGGTAGATGCCCTTTTCACAAATTGAAGTTATTTTCTATTCTTTGTTCCTTGAACTTTTCTATCAGGAATGTATATTGAATTTTGTCAAATATTTCTTCTGCATATTGGTATGCTCATATGATATTTGTTCTTTATTCTATTGATACGGTAAATTAGCTTCATTGATTTTTAAATGTAGAACTAAACTTGTATTCCCAGAAGAAGCCCACTTTGCCAAGAAGTATTATTTTTTTAATATGGTTGGATTAAACATATTAAAATTATATAAGAAATTTTGCACCTAAGTGAGAGAAATTTGCAAAGAGATAGATTTTTTTTTCTTCCAATGTCCTCCTCTGTGTTTGGTGTAAGGATAATAATGATGACTTCATTGAGGATGTGTTTCCTCCTCTTCAGTTTTCTAGAAGGGATTTTATAGAATTGCTATTATTTTTTTTCCTTAATGTTTGGTAGAAACCACTAGTGAAGACATCTGTGCTTGGCGTTTTCTTTATGGGAAAGTCTTAAACTACAAATTCAATTCCTTTAATAGATTTGAAGCTATATAGGTGTTTTTTTTAATTTTTGTTTTGTTTTTTTTCCTCCTTGAGTGTCAGCATTTTGCCTCTTTCATGGAATTGGTCCATTTAATCTAAGTTTTCAAACCAGTTGGTGTAATGTTTTTATTACCTATCACCAAAGAACAAATTACCTCAATATGTAATACTTCAAACACCAGACATTTATTACATCAAGTTCCCTTGGGTCAGGAATTCAGAAACAGCTTATCTGGATGTTTCTGGGTCAAGGTCTCTCAATTGGTTTCAGTAATCTGAAGACTTGATACTCACGGTATCTAATTCCAAGATGAATCACTCATATGGTCGTTGGAGGAAGACCTCAGATACTTACCACATGGGCCTCTTCATAACCTGCCTAAGTACTTAAGTGTCCTCCCAACATGAAAATTTCTCTCAGAGCAAGTGATCTAAGGGAGTGAGAGAAGAGGAAGTCACAGTGCCTTTCATGATCTAGTGTACACATTTGCATACCATCATTTCCAGTTTATGTTATTCATTAGAAGCAAATTACTAAGTTCTGCTCACAATTGAAGAAGAGGACAATAAATATCTATTTTTTTTTTACCAGGGAATCAATAAAGATTTATGGAAATATATTAAAACTACCACAAAGTTATTCAAATTTCCCCTCTACTTTATCTCATTTGTAAGGATAATCACTCTCTGAATCTTGGTGTTGACAATTGTGTCATTTTCTTTCTTTGCCTCTTCAACTTGGCTAGAAGCAGATTAAAAATATTCACTTCTGGGGCGCCTGGGTGGCGCAGTCGGTTAAGCATCCGACTTCAGCCAGGTCACGATCTCGCGGTCCGTGAGTTCGAGCCCCGTGTCAGGCTCTGGGCTGACGGCTTGGAGCCTGGAGCCTGTTTCCGATTCTGTGTCTCCCTCTCTCTCTGCCCCTCCCCCGTTCATGCTCTGTCTCTCTCTGTCCCAAAAATAAATAAACGTTGAAAAAAAAAATTAAAAAAAAAAAATGACTTCTGCATATAACCAGTTTTTATTCTATTGATTTTTCGCCATTGTTTTTGTTTCCTATATTATTGCTTGTATTTTTATCCTTATTATTTCCTTTCTTCATATATATATATGTATATATATATAATTTTTTAATTTATTTATTATTAAGAGAGAGAGAGAGAGAGAGAGAGAGAGAGTGCGGGGGAGGGGGCAGAGAGAGAGGGAGACAGAGGATCCAAAGCAGGCTCCGCACTGTCAGCACAGAGCCCGATGTGGGACTAGAAATCATGAAGTGTGAGATCATGACCTGAGCTAAGCTGACTGAGCCACCCAGGAGCCCCTATTTTCTTTCTTCTAAGAAAAAACTCTTCCTTTTAATATTGGGCTTGATTTTTTTTTTCCACTTTGTTTAGTAGAGTTAGGTCATTAGTGTGGGATATTTCTTCTTTTGTGATTTAGGCATTTAGTGCTATAAATTTCCCTCTAAGCCCTATTTTAGCTTTTGACATGTTATGTATTCATTTTCATCCCACTGAAAATAATTTCCAATTTTCCTTTCTTCTTTGGTGATGGGATGCTTGTAAAGGTGTTATTTTTTATCCATATATCTGAAATTTTTCTTCTTTGGTGATGGGATGCTTGTAAAGGGGTTATTTTTTATCCATATATCTGAAATTTTTCATAATGTCTTCTGTTACTCATTTCGAATTTAAGTCTCATCAAAAAATATACTTTTCAAAATGCCTGATCCTTTTAAATGTATTGAGGGTAATTTTATTGCTTAAAATGTGGTATATCCCAATAAAAATTCTTTGTTCCCTTAAAAATAATATGCATTCCACATTGTTGTGTGGAATATTTCATTGACCATTGAAGTCAAATTTGTTGATAGACTGTTTGTCTTCCATATTCTTACTGACTTTATGTCATTCTTTTCTCTCAATTATTGGGAGAGGAGTGTTGATATTTCTAAATATAGCTGAATTTGTCTACTTCTTTTTGCAGTTTTATTAGTTTTTGCTTCATGTATTTTCTATCTTTGTTATTGCATTCATAAATATTTAGAATTTTTATGTCCTTTTTTATAATGTCTATTTATTTTTGAGAGAGAGAGAGCACAAGTGGGGAAGGAGCAGAGAGAGGGAAACAGTATCTGAAGCAGGCTCCAGGCTCTGAGCTGTCAGCACAGAACCTGACACAGGGCTTGAACTCCTGAATCATGAGATCATGACCTGAACCAAAGTCAGATGCTTACCCACCTGAGTCACCCAGATGCCCCTAGGATTGTTGTGCCCTTTTGATGAATTTATGAAATGAAAGTCTTACCTATATGAGAATTTTTTTGCTCTAAGGTCTAGGTCATCTAATGTTAATATAACTACTCCAATTTTCTGTTTTTACTTCAATTTTCTTTTGATTACTATTTGCATGGTATATATATTTTACTTTACACCTTTAAATTACATTGGGGTTGTTGTATTTAATACATAGTCAGATGTAGATTTTTCCAATCTGACAATCTCTACCTTTTAATCAGGGTATTTACCCCTTAATTCAATGTCGTTATTGACACGGTTGGATTTGAATCTACCGTCTTACTGTTTCCTATTCTCCAAATGTCCCTTTGTCTTCTTTATTTTCTGATTTTTCTGCATTCTAAAGAATGAGTTTTATTTTTTAAATCATTCCATTTCATAAAACTTGGTTGGCTTATTAGCTATCTCTTTTTGTTTTGTTTAATGGTTAGTTAGGGTTTATAGTGCACATCTTCAACTCATCACAACCTATCTTCAGTAATATTATACCACTTCATGTATAGTCTAAGAGCCATACGTTCGCATAATTATATTTAACCTGTCCTTGTCTTTTGCTGTTGCTCTCATACATTTTACTTCTAAGTTTTTCTAAACCTCACAAAGTATTTTTATTATTTTTGATAAAGGCATCAAATTATATTTTAAGTAGGTTAGAAAAGAGATTTTATATTTACCTACATATTTGCTATTTTTTTTCTTTTTATTCAATTGCCTGGATCCAGTTTTCAACCTGGTAAAAAATTTTTTTCTGCATGTAGGAGTCCTTTAATACTTCTTACTTCCTTCTGATTTCACCAACCCATTTTCAGTATATCTAAAAAGTCTTTATTTTCCCTTTCAAAAAAAACTTGTAATTTTAGAATAGCTTCAGATTTACAGAAAAGTTGCAAAATTTGTCATATTTCCTTAAACTTGTCGTTGCTCTGACAGCTTCTCAGATATTTTTTTCTTTTTTTGTTTGTTTTTTGTTTTGTTTTGTTTTGTTTTGTTTTGTTTTGAGAGAGAGACATAGCACACAAGCAGGGAGGGGAGGGCAGAGAGAAAAGAGAGAGAGAATCCCAAACAGGCTCCATACTGCCAGTGCAGAGCCTGGCGCAGGGCTTGAACTCATGAACCATGAGACCATGACCTGAAATCAAGAGTCAGTCACTTAACCAACTCAGCTACCCGGGAACCACACAGGTATTCCTTGTTTTTGATGACCTTGACAGTTCTGAAGATTTATGGTGAGATGTTTTTCAAACCGTCCCTTTATTGGAATGTGTCTGCTGTTTTTCTCATGACTAAACTGAGGTTATGAGGTTTTTTTGGGTGAAAGACCACAGAAGTCAAGTGATATTCTTATCACATAGTGTCAAGTGTATGTATATACTATCCACATGTCATCACTGTGAATGTTCAATTTGATCATGCAGCTGAGGTGGTGTCTGTCTGTCAGTAACTGTAAAGTTACTCTTTCTCCCTACTTTCCATTAAGTACTTTATCAGAAAGAAGCCACACAGCTGCAGCCAATATTGTGTGGGAAATTCTACTCTATCTTTACAAGTAGAGAAGTATCTATATATATTTGGAAATATTTTGCATAAGAAATTTGCCTTTTCTCCTCCATTTATTCATTTAATCATTTGTTTACAAAAGAATAGATTATGGTTATTTATTTTATACTATGGGCTATATTCTAGTACAATTTTATTTATTTTGTTGCTCATTTTGTTCCAGTTCAGTTTCTAATGGTCCAGTATTGGCCATTAGGAGCTTCTCAGTTGGTTCCTGTGTTACTTTGACACACCGACATTGGAGTGTATTTGTTATTTTGTGTGTGTGTGTGTGTTGTTTTTTTTTTTAGCACTTACTCTGGCACTACAAGTAACCAAAATAAGCACATAGCTTATTATAAGCACTCAGTGATAGTGGAGTGTTTTTTGTTTCCAGGCCCTCATTGGTGACAGAACAAGGAAATATATATGTGTGTACTAACCTGTTTTTGCACATCTATAAACATTTCTCTAATTCACCATGTATATATTATGCTCAACACAAATTCATACTTACGTTTCTATGTCTAAAACATTACCACATGGACCATTCTAGCCTCCCTACCCCTTGTTTATTGGTATTCTTCCAATCCAATGTTGAACATCTGACTTCAACCAGCTACTTAATTAACTGTTAATTTCCAGTATACATGTTTATTGGTTTCAGAATTGATAGTCCCTTCCCTAGGGGAAACACCTTTATTAATTATAGTTTTTTTTACAGGTTTTTTCCCCCTTTAGTCTTATTTTCCATTAAGATTGTTTCATAGGACAACACATATTCTCCCTACCCTGTTCAGTGAACTTGTTTCATATATTTGTAATATATTTTTTAATGTTTATTTGTTTATTTTGAGAGAGGGAGAGAGAAGGAGAGAGGGCACGTGAGTGGGAGAGGGTCAGAGAAAGAGGAGAGAGAGGATCTCAAGAAGGCACTACGCTGTCAACACAGAGCCCGATGTGGGACTCAATCTCATGAACCAAGAGAACGCCATCTGAGCTGAAATCAAGAATTAGACGTTTAACTGACTGAGCCACCCAGGCACACCACTAATAGATTCTTTACACATTGTGCCTTTTTCTCTTTTGTTTGCCATATCTCTAAGTGATTTTTGGAAGTTCCATTCATCAAGATTTACTCTTTGTAGTATAAAGTTCTATGGGCTTTGACTAATGTATAGTGTTACTTATATAACTTTATAGTATCATGCAGAATAATTTTATCACCCTAATGCAACCATCACTCTTTACCTATTTAACTCCCTCTTCCCCAAAGCCCTGGCAACCAAAGAACTACCTACCATCTCTATAGTTTTCCTTTTCCAGGATGCCGTAAAGTTGTAACCTTAAGGCATGCAACCTTTTCAGATTCATTATTTTCACTTGGAATATACCTTTAATATTCAACCTTATCTTTGCACTAGTTCATTTCTTTTTATTGTTTGATAGCACTCCATTGTATGGATGTACTGCTGTTTGTTTATCCAGTCATTTTTCGATGGGCATCCGGGTTGTGCTAATTTTGGTAATGATGAATAAACATTCAAGTGCAGACTTCTGTGTAGAAATGCTTTCAAATCAGTTGGGTAAACACCTGGGAGTGTGATATTTGGATCATGTACTAGGATTATGCTTAGCTTTGGAAAAAAACTGCCAAACTGTCTTCAAAAGTAGTTCACCATTATGCTTTCCCATCATCCCTGAATGAAGGATTTTAATGTTTAGCATCTTTTTTTAAAGAAATTTATTTATTTATTTTAAATAAATCTTTGCTCTCTCCCAATGTGAATCTTGAACTCATGATCCCTACATCAAGAGTCAGATGTTCTGCTGACTGAGACAGCCAGCCTCCCCTCAGCATCGTCACCAGCGAATGGTATCATTAATTTTTATTTTTGCAATTCATTACATATGTCGTGGTATCTCATTATTGTTTTGATTTGTACTTCCCTAGTGTTAAATGATGTTGAACATATTTTCATATGCTTATCATCTGTATATTGTCTCTGATCAGGTGTCTGTTCACATCTTTTGCCTATTTTTATGTATTTTTACTTTTATTTTTATTTTTGAACTGAGGTATAGTTGACACACATTGTTACATTAGTTTCAGGTATATAACATAGTGATTCAATAAGAGTATACGTTACGCTATGCTCACCAGAAGTGTAGCCACCATCTGTCACCATACAATGTTATTACAATACTATTAATTATATTCCCTATTCTGTATCCTTTATCCCTGTGACCTATTCATTGCATACCCGGAAGCCTGTACCTCCTACTCCCCTTGACCCATTTTGTCCATCCTCCCAATGCCTCCCTGTGGTAACCATCAGCTGGTTCTTTATTTATGGGCCTGCTTCTGATTGTAGTTTGTTTCTTTTATTTATTTTTTTAGATTGTACATATAAGTAAAATCCTATGATATTTTCCAAACAGACACATGAAAAGATGTTCAACATCACTAATAATCAGGGAAATGCACACCAAACCACAATGAGATACCACCTTACATCTGCCAGAATGGCAAGAATCAAAAAGACAAGAAATAACAAGTGTTGGTGAGGATGTGGAGAAAAGGGAACCCTCATGCACTGTTGGTGGGAATGTACACTGGTACAGCACTGTGGAAAGCAATATGGAGATTCCTCAAAAAATAAAAATAGAAATATCACATGATCCAATAATTACATTATCAGGTATTTACCCCCCCCCAAAAAATATAAACACACTAAATTGAAAACAGACATGTGCCCTTATGTTTATTGCAGAATTTTTTGCAATAGCTGAGATATGGAAGCAACCTGTGTCCATAGACAAATTACTAAAGAAGATGTGTGATGTTTATACACACACACATACACACACAATGGAATATTACTCAGCTATAATAAAGAATTACAAAGAATAAGATCTTGCCATGTGTGAAAACATGGATGGACCTATAAGTTAAGTGAAATAAGTCTTTTGCCTTGTTTTACTTGGGTGGTCTGTTTTCCTGTTATTGATTTTACGAGTTCTTTGTGTATTTAAAATATAAATACTTTTATCAGATATGTGTCTATAATGATGTTTTGATTCTCTTACCAGTGTCTCAAAGCAGAAATTTTTCATTTTGATAAAGTTCAACTTATCTATTTTTTTTCATATTTCTGCTTTTGGTGGTGTTTAGTAAATTAATCATCAGTATGAAGGATATATAAAATTTTCTCCTACTTATTTTCTAGAAAATGTAGTTTTGAATTTCTCAACTTTATTTTAATTTTTATTATTTTTGAGAGAGAGACAGAGACAGAGACCGAGCAGGAAAGGAGCAGGGAGGCATAGAATCGGAAGCAGGCTCCAGGCTCTGAGCTGTCAGCACACAGCCCGATGCAGGGCTGGAACTCACAGACCACGAGATCATGACTGGAGCCGTAGTCGGCCACCCAACCAACTGAGCCACCCAGGTGCCCCTGTAGTTTTGAATTTCACATTTAGGTTAATGATAGACTTTGCATTATTGATAGGAAAGATGCAAGGTAAGTGTCTAGATTCATCTGCATGCGTGTGTGTATATGTGTGTATGTGTGTACGGATGTTCATATGTACCAGCATCATGTGCTGAAAAGACAGTCATTTCTCCTTGGAATTGCCTCTGCACCACTGTTAAAAACCAGTTGTCTATGTTTATATGGGTTATTTCTGGATTTTAATTTTGTTCCATTGATCTATATTTTAGTTGCAATATCTGTATTGTACAGTTTATGTTCTGCATTTTATGTTTATTGCTCTATGTTTACATTTTATTTATATTATAATTCTAATGTCTGTATTTTAACAAATACCACACTGACTTGATTACTGTAGTTTTAGAATTCTTGAAATTGGGTAGTGTGATCCTCCGACTTTGTTCTTAGAATTTTATAGGCTATTGTATGCCTTTTGCCTTTCCATGTTAGTTTTAGAACCATTTTGTTGATAGCCATGAAATAGCTTGCTGAGTTTTTACTGCATTTTAATTGTGTTGAATCTATATATAAAATTAGTATTACTTGAAATAATTATCTTTTAGGTCAATTTAGAGTAAGAAAAAGAAAAGATTTTATTTTATCTTCATTCATTCCGTCTCCAACTCCCTTCCTCTCCTTCTTTAGGTCCAAGTCTCTAGCCTATGCTACTTTCTTGATACTTGAAATACCTCTTTTAATATTTATTACAGGAAGTCTGTTAATGATTCATTCAGTTTTTATTTGTGGGAGAAATCTTTGTTTCTTCTTCTTTTAGAAGGATAATTTTGTTTGATGTAAAATTTTAGGTTAGTAGTTTTTTGTTGTTTTTCCTTCAACACTTTAAATATTTCTTCTTGCTTGCATGGTTTGTGAAGAGAGGTCCTCTGTAATTCTTATTGCGCTTGTTTATAGGTAAGGTATACCCTCACTCCCTGGCTTCTTTTGAATTTTTTTCTTTGTGTTTAGTTTTTTACCAATTTTGAATATACATGTACATGTGTTTTTGTTTTTGCTATTTGTTCTTTTTGGTGAACTGGTTATGTCCTGGATGTGTGACTTATTAGTTGGGTTTTCTTAAGAGCAGAATCAATGAATGACACTTACTAACCCCAGAATAAGTATTTTTGAATAAATTATTACCATCACTTGATTCTTATTCCCTATTAATACTAGGACTAAATAAGTCCTCTAACCTTCCTGTGTATCAAAAGGCTTGACTTTAACTGAGATAAATATGAAAGTAATTTTATATGTTACATCTTTCAGATATCTTTCCTAGAGTCTTCACTTTTTGGTGGGGAGAATGTTGCAAAATCACAAATATAGCTATAAGATGGTTTGAAAATTCCAATTGAAGGTGAACTCTCTGGGATTACTGCAAAAAAAAAAAAATATATATATATATATATATATATCATATCAAATCATAGGAAGAACACAACTGGCCCTATGACTTAGTGTGATCAGTATGAAATAGTTAATCACTTAAGTATTTATGAAGCTCCTTTTAAGTAACCACCATTTAATAACACTTTTTCCTCTACTCACATGCAAAAGCATATATTTTGCTTCTTAAGCAAGTAGAAAGCTGTGTATTTCTCTGCTTTTAAATGTTGTAAAGTTTATTCATTTATTTTGAGAGACAGAGAGACAGCACAAGCAGGGTAGGGGCAGAGAAAAGGAGAGACAGAATCCCAAGCAGGCCTGCCACATCAGCACAGAGCCCGGGGCAGGACTCAAACTCATGAACTGTGAGATCATGACCTGAGCCAAGATCAAGAATCAGATGCTTTACTGAGTGCACCACCCAGGTGCCTCAGAAAACTGTGTATTTCTTGACACCCATTTGTCAAAGAGAAAATCAAAAGCAATAAAAAATTATGAATGATGAAATTCACAAAAGTTACAAAGCTTTAAACCAGTTACTATGTTTAGAGTTAATTATATTGTCCAGTCAGATATTTTCTAGTCAATATTTTGGAACCATTCAAATTTTACAGCCCAACTTTTTAATCTTTTATTATTATTATCATTGTCCATAGTTGTAATAAACAGTTTTGTCCAACAATACACTGTTGAAATTCTAAACATATCCATAAATAAAAATAATAAAACAATAGGTTATACATTCAATATCGATGGAAACAAAAATTTACTTTCTCAGTTCTTTCAATTCCTCCCTACCAATTCTGTTTATGTTTATTTGTTTATCTGGAACAGATAAAGGCCTAAAAAGCAATTGAGAAAAGGATCATATTGGACAAGGAGAACATTTTCACTGGCATAATTATGAATGCATTTGAAATACCTTTCTTAACTCCCATTTTAGGCCATATTTAGCAGGATTAAAGGATTTCAATCTGGATTAAAGGATTAGGTAATTCATAAGCCAGTGTTTCATCTTAGAAAAAAAGGAAACATATTCATTCAGATGCTTTGTGTCAAGAGATGAATGACTATTCTCTGCAAGCATGCATTTTTCCATTTAAGCTAAGATAACAATACATGCATGCTTTTCCCAGTCTTTTGCCATGTTGATCCCCTGCTCATCTTCCACATTGAGCACTTGCATATGCCATATGCCTTTGGGATATGAAAAGTACACTGCAACTGACTTAAGTATCACTATTTCTGGTGATAATGTTGTTAAGCAATCACTAATGTAAATAAATAAATATATATATGTATATGATCACAAAAGCATAAAAAAATCTGAATGTAAAGATAAAAAATGTTTTATTTTGATTTTGGGAAAAATATAGGAAGTCTCTTTTTTTAAATATTTGTACTTTCAGCATGGGTTAAAGATTTAGCTATGGCTTAGAATTTCAAAGAATTATTTCCGCAATTGATCCATCAAATAATACACTTGAATGGTGTTCACTCCTCCCTTTGATCTAAATGCCCAGGCTTTTGATAATTGACAAAGATAGACTTGGCTAGCTACTTGTTTTGGACCATGTGATTGAGCTGCCAAATTTGTTAGAGTAAGAGATCCTTGCAAAGTGAAGCTTCTTGACCTTGCTATCATATACATATCAGAAACTATCTAAAAATCTAAACTGGGTTCCATGAGAGTTTTTGACTCCCCATGGCAAAAAGCCCATAGATGGTATTGGATGAACTAAAACCTTATAACACTACATTGTGGTTTATTTGTGAAAAACCATATAGACTCATAAATCTTGGAAAAGCAAAAACTGATGTATTTAATTCGAATTATTCTGTCTTCTTTTGTCCCTTCCTTCCTCATTTTTAAGGGTGTCTCTCTCAAAAACATTCCAAATATTTACAAATTTATCCATCAATTGTCCTATTGTATATATTTCCTGTCTTTTCTATTCTTTCATTCTAAATTTAAACCCCAGTAGACCACACTGGCAACTTACTCTGGCTCTTGCCTCCAAGAGGCACCTAACTACTGTCTCAATTTCCTTGTGTATCCTCATATTTATCTACTTATTTGGAGAAAAAATGATGTTACTATAAAAAAGAAATACTATTGCTAACTGAAGCCACAATAAAATATTCCTTGTGATTAATCTTTGCTCATTCCTTTTATTGCCATAGGAGATGCTTTTCAAGAAGTAGTAATTCAAAGCAGATAAGAACATGGATATTGGAGCCAGATAATTTGATTCACCTGGCTTGACCAATTACTATCTGTATGGTTTTGACAATTCGGTTACCTTTTCCATGCCTCAGTTTCCTGATTTATAAAATGAGAACAAGCATAGTGCTTAAACAATAGCTGGCTCATAGTGAATGCTATAGAAGTGTTAGTATTTTATTTGCAAAGAAAAAGAAGCATTGCTAAGGCTCAGAGACATAGCACTGAATTATTTCCAGTTCTCAGGTAAGATCTGATTGATTAGGAAGACTCCTGGTAATGTATCTTTCATCAAAAGCCAATTCAAAAAAAAAAGCTAATTCAATATACATAAATAACTAACTTCAATTTTGTGGACTACCCAATTTTAAAGTTTCCTTAGGTACGTATTTTGGAAATATATTTTGGTAGCATTTTAAGTTGTACAAATGAGAAAACAATGCCCACTCTGTGGTTTTAAATTTTCTTCTTTTTTTTAAGGAGTCAGCAACTTCCCTAAAGTGCTAGAAAACCACAGCAGATGTAGATCAACTTAATATAGTTTCATTTTCTTCAGAACTATACTACTTAGAAAAATGAATTTGAAATAAATTGAATAATTATTTACTATACTAGTTTTTTAGATAATATTTCCTGTTTCACATATTTTGTAATATAAAATTATAAAACTTCTTGATATTTTTCTGCTCCCAAACATTGTTTGACTTTCAAATTTTAAATATCACCATGTTCTTTAATTGCCAGATAACAACTATTTACTTATTTCCTATTACATGTTTAGCACTTTCTTATATACTGTACATAGTTTTCAAGTTAACACAACAAAATTGTCTAGGAAAAATTTGTGGAAAACATGTAGTAGGATATAGATCCATCATCACATAAACAAAACGTAATTAAGCAGTTAGGAAAAATATGTAATATCTAAGGTTTATTATATTATCAAGTTTTGTTATTACTCCCCAAAATATTTAATTTTTTTAATGTTTATTGATTTTTGAGAGAGAAAGAGACAGCCAGCAAAGGAGGGGTAGAGAGAGAAGGAAACACAGAATCCAAAGCAGACTCCGTCCAGACTCTGAGCTGTCAGCACAGAGCCCATCGCAGGCTCGATTTCAGGAATGGTGAGATCATGACCTGATCAGAAGTCTGACACTTAACTGACAGAGGCACCCAGGTGCCCACTCCCCAAAATATTTAGAACCTCAGAGTAGACCCAAATATATATGTATATTTTTACCTATATCTAAAATTAATGTCTGTAGAAACTTAAAATATATTTTCTCTGAATGGCTAGCAACCAGCGATTAAAAAAAAAAAAATAGACAATTCCCATTTGTTTACCTTAAAACCACGGACATTTGGGGGCACCTGAGTGGCTCAGTTGGGTAAGTGTTGGACTTGGGTTCAGTTCACGATCTCATGGTTGGTGAGTTCGAGCTCCGACTGGGCTCTGGTGCTGACAACTCAGAGGCTGGAGCCTGTTTGGGATTCTGCGCCTCCCTTTTTTTCTGCCCCATCTCTTTTTGTGCTCTGTCTCTCTCCCTCAAAAATAAATAAACATTAAAAAATAAATTAAAAAAAATGACCTTTAGACTTCTTGGGACAGTTTACTTGGGATAGGAGAGGATAAAATTAGAGATGTTCATAGAACCTGTTCCTCCCCCAGAAAAAACAATTATGCCATTCATTACCTTCAATGAGAATAAATTTGAATTTCTCTCAAATAAATTGTAATTTATTTTTTGCTTTCTTCCACCAACTTTCAGAACTCTGGGTTGAAATACCAAGGGTATTTTTAACTGTATTAAAAAAAATCTTAAATCATGGTTAGTTACTAAGTGATAGTATTTCTAATTCCAATAACTTATATAAACTATATAAACTATACTTTTGTAATTCAACTGTAATTATATTTTCATTAAGATTATTCCATATCTAGTTTTATAAATCTTTGGAAAACATCATTTGATACATTTCCAATTCTGTTAACTCAAATTATTCTGCCATGTTTTGCCCTTCACCTTTTTTGGTGTTTCCACCTCCCCCCAATTATTTTTGACCAACTTGAGGAATATATGACAAAAATTACAACCGTCAGTATTTTGACTAATATGATACATGTATTTAGTAATCAACAAATACTTTTTATTCTTTCCTCTTAAAATTATCCATATTATTTCCTGTTTATTTCCATTGCATCATATTTTCTTTTCTATAAACGTACAATACGTTAATAAAAGTAACTTGGGACTTCCCCTAGCAAATTCTAGTAAATGTGTGAGATTGAGATCATGGATAAAATAAAGTAAAACAAAATGTAATGACCAAAACTTACCAATAAGGGATTAAAAAAAGACAGCAACAATTTTAACAGAATTTTAGAAGTTTATGGATAGAGAAGTGGCATACAAGTCGCTGTTAGACTGCCATCATATTCTCTCTGATCCGCATTTCATGCACAGTGGCTTTATCTAACATTCCATGCCCTTTAGCCAATACTAGTGTCTCTGTTAGAGATCTGTTTCCTAGGCTGAAAACCCACTCCGTGTGCCTGTGTACTCCAGAGAGTAACAGGTAGCCCTTCTATGACTGGCAGGTGTGATAGTCTAGATACACCAACTTCCTTGCCTCCTGATTGCAACAACCCTGGGTCTCCTGAGCTCTGAGGTAGGATTAAACTAAAAAATTCTCTGGGGCGCCTGGGTGGCGCAGTCGGTTAAGCGTCCGACTTCAGCCAGGTCACGATCTCGCGGTCCGTGAGTTCAAGCCCCGCGTCAGACTCTGGGCTGATGGCTCAGAGCCTGGAGCCTGTTTCCGATTCTGTGTCTCCCTCTCTCTCTGCCCCTCCCCCGTTCATGCTCTGTCTCTCTCTGTCCCAAAAATAAATAAACATTGAAAAAAAATTAAAAAAAAAAATTCTCTTCGGGATTTTGCTTGCTTCAACATCCTTGCTTCACTTCCTTCCCTTCCCATTCCACAACCTCAACTGTCTACTGTTTTCCCCAGGCCTAATAAACCACTTTTAAAAAATTCCTCATCGCAGGATCTGCCTTGGAAAACTAAACCCCATACAGTCATAATTGATTTAGTCCAGTCAATAAAGTCACCACCTAGGCTAGTGCAGAAAAACATATTAATGACAATCCATCATCCATGATATAAAACAATGAAGACAATCCATCCTGCAGAACCCCTGAAACTTTCAGCATTTGGAGATATGCTGAGAAACAAGGTTAATGCACTGACTTAAAAAAAATTGAGATTGGCTGAAAATCTGATTAAAAAGCACTTGACTTTCATGTCTCACATCCTCACATACTTGTCTCCTACAGGAAAACAGACTGGATTTAGAGATACCAGGAACTGTAGAAAATAGGAAGGTAAGGATTACATAAATGACTGCATATAAAATAGGGTGACCTCATCTTTCTTTGTCTATCTGGTTCCCAGAAAGTTAGGAGCCAAGTATCTATCACCTCTCTCCTTGTATACCTCCACCAAGATTTGAAAACTATCTTGATAAAATAATAATTCCAGGGAAAGGGTTTTCAGATACTAATAGTTGTAAGGCTCCTACTGAAGATGTAAGATTGACATTTAAACACCACCAGGTGACCAGCTCTGTCAATATAGTCAACTCACTCTTGATTAGTCAACTCACATACTCCAGCAATGTAGATAAAGTCTCCCTACAGCTAGGGATCCCCAGCAAGGTAGGTAAGGTATCCATCAAAAATGAGAGGGACCAAAACAAACAAAAAAGGAAACACTTAAAAAAAAACAGAGACAAAAAGAAAACTTCAAAACCTTAATTTATATTGAAGATAAGCAAAAAGGTTGCACATAAACATAAAGAATGATATGCTATAAATAAGAAATTCAGAGAACAAGGAAGCCCTTAAAAATTATAATTTTTCCATGTTTCTATTCCCTCCAGAATGGTGAGAAGATAAATTCAAGAAAATCTCTCCCAAGTATGAGGAAAAGTTAAAGCATTCAGTTGGAAAATACAGCTTTAACTAGAAATTTGGACTATCAATCCAAAATCCTGAACATCTTTTTAATAGAATTAAAAAAAAAAAAAAACAGAGAAAATGGGTAGAGGAAATTGGTAACAAAACACTAGAAAATAGGTCCTCTAAAACCAAGGATCCCAATCTCTAGAGTGAAAGAACCCACCAAACTTCCTGCATGATAAAAGAAGAGGGCCACACTAAGGCACATTAACTTGCAATTTCAGAAAAATAGGGGAAAAAAGATCTTAAGAGTGTCCAGAAATAAGGACAGGAAAAAAAATCACAAGAATATTTTTAAAAATGACATAATTTCCTATCAACACACTGTATTTTATAAAACAATGTCTTTGCTATTATTCCAAGGATTGGTGGGTGATAGGTTTAAGAAATTTTCTGACATTCAAGTGTTCAGGTAATTACTTTTTATAGCCTCTTTTTGGAAATCTACTGGAAAATGGACTTTAGCAAAACAAAGGGTCAACTAAAAATGAGAAAATGATGGGTACGGTCAAGAAGTGAAGCCTTTGCACTCACTGAGTTTATAGTCTATTAAAAGAGAAGCAATGAGTAAGTATAAAATAGATTTTGATCAGTGTTAAATAGAAAAGGAAAGCAGGCTAAAGAGATATGATGGTTATGAAGTACTGAAAGTTGCCACACAAACTTCTCTGAATGAAATGCAGAAGAGCCAAATGAATACATGGATGAAAAGTGTTCTAGGCAGAAGATACAGCAATAGGTTCTTGAGAATGGAACATGTTTGGTTTATTCAACAACAGCAATGAGGCCAGGATGGTCAAAGCAGACAATGAGCTGGGTTGAAGCTGGAGTGACAAAGTTGAAGTAGTAAGAGACTATGTCATGTGGGTCACTTCAGCCTTAGAAAGGACTTCAGATTTTACTCTAAGAGTGATTCCTCATGAGAATCTGATAGAGGATTTTGAGAAGGGAGTAGTGTGACCTAATTTATATTTTAAAACCCTGCTTGATGGCCACTCTGGAAAACAGTGCAGAAGTTCCTCAAAAAATTAAAAATAGATCTACCCTATGACCCAGCAATAGCACTGCTAGGAATTTATCCAAGGGACACAGGAGTACTGATGCATAGGGGCACTTGTACCCCAACGTTCATAGCAGCACTCTCAACAATAGCCAAATTATGGAAAGAGCCTAAATGTCCATCAACTGATGAATGGATAAAGAAATTGTGGTGTATCTACACAATGGAATACTACGTGGCAATGAGAAAGAATGAAATATGGCCTTTTGTAGCAACGTGGATGGAACTGGAGAGTGTGATGCTAAGTGAAATAAGCCATACAGAGAAAGACAGATACCATATGTTTTCATTCTTATGTGGATCCTGAGAAACTTAACCAAAAACTATTGGGGGTGGGAGGGAGGAAAAAAAATGGTTAGAGAGAGAGGGAGCCAAACCATAAGAGACTCTTAAAAACTGAGAACAGTCTGAGGGTTGATGAGGGGTGGGAGGGAGGGGAAGGTGGGTGATGGATATTGAGGAGGTCACCTGTTGGGATGTGCACTGGGTGTTGTATGAAAACCAATTTGACAATAAATTTCATATTAAAAAAATAAAATATACTAAAAAGTAAGAAAAAAAAAAAAAAACCCTGCTTGATGGAGAACAGCTGGTAGGAAATCACATATAGAGGTAGAAAGACCAAGCAGGCTACTCTATTTGCTTTTACATCTTCTTATCTTTCAGTATTCATTATGATTCTTTTATCCTCAAAATAGCATTTTTTATCAGTACCATGACCTTATCATTTCCATTTTTATTTGAGACATTTTGGCACATAGGTCTATGAGCACAGCAGAAATAAGACCCATCCCAAAATCCCAGATGTGACTTCCCTAGAATTCAGTTCCCATGTAATAGGATGGTTTTCAAGTTTGCAACTATCTGTTATGAATTTTGTCAACAAAGATTATATATAACAGTAAAATGGCGAAAATGTATTTGTAGATTATTGAACCAGTTATCAAATGGCTGAAATATTTTAATAGCATGTGGTCAGATATGACATTTTGAAACTTCAAAACTAAATAATTAAGTGAGTGGGAGGAAGAGGAAAAACAATGAGTGATTTGTTTGCATGCTTCAGATTTTTAACTCTTGTAAGAACAAGCCTGAATTATAGATAATCATCATCCTAATGCATCATCACCTTTAGCACATAAATTTAACTCAATAGTTGAATTAAATATAAGAAGAGACAATTACCTACTTGATGTTCATTTCAAGTTTATTTTCCTTTTTTTTCTTCCTGTTTGCCATTTGATTTTCTTTTCTCATTACAGAAGATAGAATATGTTTAATGAAAAGAAGTATCTATTTCTTAAGTGAAAGAAAGGTCTATTTTAAAGCAGTCATCAGAACATTAAATTTACCCTGGGACATATGCTAAAAATGGAAACTGGTGTCATAGTGTGCTTCTGGTCCTCTGGGAAACATTTTTTTTTAACTCAACAGGCTATGAAGATCATCATAAATCCTTATAACAGTAATCCAGAAACTGCTAGTGATTGCATTCTTGCATGTTAAAAATGTGCAGGGTCAGCAAAGAGCTACTAATGACAAGCATGAAGAAGATGAAAATCATGGCCTGCCTTCACAAGGGAATCTTTACATGCAGACTATGGTTTTCAAGCTTAAAAGTTGTCAAGAACCTCCACTGCCACAAATTCCAAATGATGCACTGATTAAGAAAGGTCAGTATGTCTTTTGAGAAGTTGACAGTCATGATATAGTAACTATGCAAAGCTGCAAGTCTCTGGAGTAGTATTTGTGTCTAATCTATATGGTCACAGGAAATATAACTGCCAAGAACGCCATATTCATCATCTTGAGTAGTTTTATCAGCACTACCTGATGTCGCACTCAAAAGAAAAATCACCAAAAATTTGCCTGGCCATTCAATCATGTATCCTTCGTGAAATGTGCTTGGGGCAGACTCTGTGCCAAGTGGTCAGGATACAAAGATGAAAATAAGATACTGTCCCTGCACTCATTGTGTTCAATAAATAAATAAATAAATAAATAAATAAATAAGAGGGAAACAGATAAAGAAAATATTATAATGTAGTATGATAATTGCTATAGTAGAAGTAAAATCAATATAGTAGAAATAAAATATTAGGGAAATACTAAATCAGCCTAAGGGAGTCTTCATAAAAAGTACATCCATAACCTATGAATAAAAGAGAACTTACAGAAGATATAATTAAAGATACTTGTTTATGCATGAGAAAAAAAATATTTTTTACATTGTCTAAATTGTTTATACCAACAACTCTAATACTAAAATGTCTCAGCTGTCATTCTAACTCTACTGCTTTTCTAATAAACTTCACAAGCAGAGGCCATTTCTTCATCAATTTAAAGATCATACAAATACTTACTTTTTGCCTGTATGATCACCTTTTCTAGAATCAAGCAATAACAGTGCCAACAAAAGTAGATTTTTTTATGTGATATAGCTTATATTCTTTAGGAGGATGTTAGTAAGCTTATTTTAAAATTTGACAAGTTGATTTTAATATATATGTGGAAAATCAACCAAAACAATAACAAGGGAAAAAGAAAACCACAGCACTTAAACTATGTGAATTCAGGATTTATTCTACATCTGTTTTTCTTTTTTTTTTTTTTTTTTTTTTTTTTTTTATTTTTGGGACAGAGAGAGACAGAGCATGAACGGGGGAGGGGCAGAGAGAGAGGGAGACACAGCATCAGAAACAGGCTCCAGGCTCCGAGCCATCAGCCCAGAGCCTGACGCGGGGCTCGAACTCACGGAGCGCGAGATCGTGACCTGGCTGAAGTCGGACGCTTAACCGACTGCGCCACCCAGGCGCCCCTCTACATCTGTTTTTATCCGGTAGTGTTACTCTTGCGGAAGAATAGACATGTATATGAATGAGAAACAGTGGAGTTAAGAAATAGATCTGCACACATTTGATCAACTGACTTTTTAAAAAGTACCAAGGCAACTTATGGGGGAAGGAAAGATTTTTGAGATATGGTGCTGTAATAATTGGATATCCAAAAGGAACAGTAAACTGAGCATATACCCTCCCTCATATCATACATAAAAATTAACACAAAACAGATCATGACTAAGTAAAAGCAAAAGTATAGGACTTTTAGAAAAAAAATGTAGTAGAAAAGCTATGTGACTTCGGTGTAGGCAAAGATTTCTTAATTAGGGAATAAATGCATAAGCTATAAAAGAAAAAATAATAAATTGGGTATTGTCATAATTAAAAAAAAATTCTCTGGAAAGACCCCATTAAGAACAGAAAATGCAAGTTACATCCTGAGAGAAAATAGTCAATCCACATAGCTGACAAAGGACTTCTATCCATAATATATATATATATATATATATATATATATATATATCCTCTTATAACTAGTCATAAAGAAGATACATTCCCCAATAAGAAATGAGCATATCTGAACAGATGTCTCACAAAAGAACCTGTGCAAATGGCTAAGTGGATGTAGTGAATATGTGACAGATTCTCATCAGGTAAATGCAAATTAAAACCAAAACAAGATACTACTACACTCCCATGAGAATGATTAAAATAAAAAAGCTGGCAATACTTAGTATTATTGATTATATGGAATAACATGAACTCTCATACAGTGCTAATGTGAATATAATATAGCACAATACACTGGAAAACTAAGAAACTTGTAAGTTCCTTAAGATGTTAAGCTTTCACCTACCATTTGATCCAGGATATTCAAGAGATATAAATACATACCTCAATCAGGTTGATAAAGACACACACAGATTAGATAAGATACATACATAGATAGATAACCAAACGGATGGGTGATTGAGAGTTAAAGTCTCAGATCTTATAGGCCAAACTACTGATTTAAAATCAATTTGTATAAGGGTCCCTGGGTACTGGCTCAGTCCCTTAAGCATCAGACTCTTGGTTTTGGCTCAGGTCATGATCTCATGGCTTTTGAGTTTGAGCCCCACATTGGGCTCTGCACTGACAGTGAGAAGCCTGCTTAGGATTCTCTCTCTCTCTCTCTCTCTCCCTCTCTCTCTCTGTCCCCCATCCCTCAGAATAAATAAATAAAAAATAAATAAAATAACTTATGATAAAACAAGTTAGCAGACCATCACTTCCAAATATTAAACAAAATAAGGGAGTGCATATGAATTACTAAGTTACTGTATGACACCAAAAGTGATATATTGAATCCAAGGAGAAAGTTAGAGATGGAACAAGTAACTTAAAGCCACATACGTACACATACTAAAAAGAAATGCTAACTGTCTAGGACTACAAAATGTCTGTTGATTAAGAGGCCTTGATTCTGACATTGTCTTCTTTTTTCTTTTCCTGAAATTTATTGTCAAATTGGTTTCCATGCCACACCCAGTGCTCATCCTCACCTGTTGGGATGAACACTGGGTGTTGTATGGAAACCAATTTCACAATAAATTTCAGGAGAAGAAAAAAAAAAAAAAGACAATGTCAGAAACAAGTCCTGAGTTCAAAAGAAGTTGCTCTTAACTGAGAACAAAGAAATCATGAAAGGGAAAATACCTACTTCAGAATAGGTCCACATATTTCTCTCTGGGAAATAAATATCTGGTGTGTCTGGCCCAAGACTTACCCATTCAGAGAAAGGGTAAGTATAGATACATGAATGGGGTAAAAAGTGAGGAACGAAAGATAAAAAATGTGGAGTGTAACAAGATTCTATTTATTCATCGACGAGGATATTTAAAATGAAAATAGAGCAAAGTTGCAGACTGAGCTATGCAGAAGGGTACTAGAGTAACCTGGAATATCTCTAGGATCCTTGATCACAGATCTCAGGAACTCATTTAGCTTTTAAGTTACTGAGAAATGACAAAAGCAAGGACCTACAAGAGTGTCTATGTGTGTTTTTCTTTATCCAAAGAGATTTAAACCCTTTTATTTCTACTAGCAAATCACAAAGTACAAAAAATCTGAATGTGAAATTAGCTATACTTATCCCTTCTCTGGGGAACTTCCTTACTATTGAAGCCACTGGGTCCATTATAAAAATACTCAGAATTCTTAAAGAATTTTAGATTCTGAAATAGGGAGAGGAGGAAAAACATATGAAAGGCAGAAAGAGCATATATGGAAGATTTTGCTGAAGCATAAATTCCAGAGAACTGCCTCATCTTTTGGGATCTCTGCCCAAATATGTATCTTTCCATAATACCTGAGTATTTAGCTTACCTTGCTAAAAAGACTATCGGTTTTCAAAATGAAAATTCAATTGACCAGCACAAGGAACTGGATATTATTCCCACTTAAATGTGGGAATTTTTACAGATTCATAATTAGTTGATGTGTGGAAGTTTTGATTATGTGGAGGCAAATGATTTAGAAAGTGTATTAGTAAAGAGAGATAATGAAGAAATGGCAATAGAACCAAAGAGAAATAGAGGGAAGAAAAAAGAAAAGAAAACCTAGGAAAGTGACAGAACATTTATAGAAAATTCCCTTCTGTTTTTCCTTAACAAGTGTGTGGGAGGGAATGGGGAGGTATCTTTCTTCTCCTTCCTATATCATGTGACCAACTGCTCCTAGATACCAAAAATAGGCTAGTAATAGTTCTACATTTGAATCTCACTGCAGATTAAATGGACTTTCATGGATTGTTTGGGGGAAACTTAGTGCCCGTTATAGCATTCCTGTGTTTTTGTGTGATAAATATGTATTTTGTGTTAACACATAATTTGTAATTTAGGAAGGTGGAGAATGGTAACATGTTTCAAATATTAATAATGGCCTGGTATCTTTTATGATAGTAGTGAATTAGGTCATGCTTTTAACTCTCCATGCTGGTAAGCTTTTATTATTTTGAGATGAGGGTAAGAAATAACATAACTTAAAGAAGAAACTACACCCAAGACAATAGAAACAAAGAATATGCAATTGCTGATCTGAGACAACTCCAAAAGAGGCTTTGAGAACAATTATTGTGAGCTTAACTATCACCAGTGATTCTTGCCTTCTTAGGAATTCTATATCATTGGTATCTAGAGAATTTTAGAGAGTGAGATATAATGGCTTCATTTTAGTTAATATCCAGTAATATACAATATAAGTATCCATTAGGTAAAAATTTGACACTCAAGGAGCACCTGGATGGCTCAGTTGGTTAAGGGTCCAACTTCGGCTCAGGTCATGATCTCATGATTCGTGAGTTTGAGCCCTGCATCTGGCTCTGAGCTCAGAGCTCAGAGCCTGGAGCCTGCTTCAGATTTTGTGTCTCCCTCTCTCTTTGCCCCTCCCCTTCTCACACTCTGTCTCTGTCTCTCTCTCAAAAATAAATAAACATTAAAAAAAGGTAAAAATAAATTTTGACACTCAAATCTGGTATTCAAAATATAAGAACAATGGTTGAATTATGGTTGTACTTTGGTGGGTGTGTTTTCAAATCTGGGGACCATCACCTAAATCAAGGACAATTATGAGCTTGGAGTTTAGAAGAATTTCCTTTGTGATCATAACCCCATTCTAACAGTTCTGTCTTGTGAAACACAGCCCAATTATTTTCCAAGTGGTGAAAACAACACTACTCAAAATGTTTTGTGTCCTATATTTCTGAACATTTTATCTAATGGTTTGACATTTTATTTTATTTTTTTTTTCAACGTTTATTTATTTTTGGGACAGAGAGAGACAGAGCATGAACGGGGGAGGGGCAGAGAGAGAGGGAGACACAGAATCGCAAACAGGCTCCAGGCTCTGAGCCATCAGCCCAGAGCCCGACGCGGGGCTCGAACTCACAGACCGCGAGATCGTGACCTGGCTGAAGTCGGACGCTTAACCGACTGCGCCACCCAGGCGCCCCTGGTTTGACATTTTATAGTATGAGAAAGGTATTCCAACAAACCGCATCAAGCTGTTTGCTGTTATGGCTGAAATTCACATTGAAGAGAGGAGCTACGCTTTTTAAAAAAATTCCAAAACGGGAATCTCCAGAGTAAATTCATCAGGCTGTCCATATGTACAAAGATAGAAGCCTAGGGAAAGGAAGCAAATGTATGCCTTGGAGGAAGTAAAGTTATATGACTGGCCAAAAACATACATAAAGTTTTATAAGATTTTAGTTCCTATATTAAGATCCAAATCACTCATTGTCAAAATATTAAACTGCACATTTGAGTTCCTATTAACAACTGAATTACTGACCCAAACCCTGCATCAGGAGTAAATTTCATCTTAAAACTATCTGCTGGATAAATGTCTTGAAATTGTCACAATACCAGAGTGTTGTTTAACACCTTTGCCAAACTGATTAACTCTTCACTAATTTATATTTCAGATTCAGACAGCTTTTATCACAGTGTATTTATGTGGAAGGACTGAGGGTATGAATCAAAATGTCTTTGGACCCATGAATTAGTGAGAGGTGATACAATAAGCCAATACACCAGCATTAAATTGGTAAATAGCAGTAGCAGGAATTATATGTGGCAGGATCAATACTGCTATTAGACTTGCTACAAATATTTGTCTCTATAGACGCTAACCATTTTTGGATTGTTTTGTGTAACCAGGCCCAGGTCATGAAAATCTGTTAGGGCTAATATTAATTTTTTATCCAATTATTAAGTTAGTCATGGTATCCTGAAATGAAAACTGATTAAATTAATGAAAATACAATGTATTGCCACATGAGATATCTACATATTATAAGGAAATCCATTATTCATTATGTATATATTTATGGCATACATTTATGCCATTATCAATTGTTATCAAATGAAAAATGGAAAAAACTCACCTGTTTACAAATATACATTATTATGCATATATACACATGCATACATTCATATCCGTTTGTATATGCATACGTATATATTCATACACATATGTAGTTAAAACAGAAATATAATTGTACTAGATCCTAAATTATGTCTCAATTCAAGACCATTAAAACTCAATGTCAAAGAGGAAAAACGCCTTGAAACACATTTTATATTTATACCAATAAAATGAATAAGTCACAGAAAGCAAATGCATCACATCAGGAAAAAAATTAAATTAAATTAAGTTAAATATAAAACTTACACCAAGATAATGAGAATTCTGTGTATTTTATCACAGTATTCCAACAGAGAATAAAATGATGAGTGTTAAATAGACTAAAAATGATATTAGTGTCCTCAAAAGAATAAATTAAAAATAAACACCTCACAAAAAAGAAAAAGACAGATTTAGAAAAATAATTGACATAGAAAGAACGTGAAAAAAAGAGAACCAATTTAACACCATACAACACCTATAAGATAAACGTATACATATAAAAATATGTGTAAAAACTATTTTTCAAATGGGGCAATAAATGTATCCTTGCTAGTTTTCTTTTCCCTTTGGATCATGGTCCTTGCACATCTGGAAGAAAACCATCTCATGTTCTAGTTATTACTGAGGAAGACTTGTATGGGATCCATCCAAGGTAACTAAAAAAATGTAACTATGCCCATTGTAATGGCAAGGGAGGTTCATATACAAGCCTGTTTACAACACAATGAGACTGGTGCCAGAGGTGGGTGGTATTATAAAGAAACCTAGTTACAGTTAAAGACAAAAAAAGAATTTTGAGGCTTGTATAAATATTTAAACATTTAAATCTATATATGCATTGTTTAACACAGCTGTTGTTTCAGTTGTTTCTCCAACTCACCAATATTTGTGTTAACTGTTATAATCTTTTTCTGTGGAGATGATGAAAAGTCCAGTTCTTAGACTAGAGAGAAACTTGTGAAGATAAGACATAATTTTACATCATTATGACTTATTCTTATCTGTTACTATGTCTATATAAAATATTTGTACTTTCATTTGCTTACAGAAAACACTCAACAGGCTTTTCCTGAAAATTTCGGGGAGGGGTAGAAGGGAAGTCTGAGGCAGTGAATCATAATTAGCATAGTGAAAATATAGAGAGATCTGGAATATTAAGACTAAAGTGGTGACAGTGAATAATTGCTACTTTCTTATATTTGGAATCATTTTATATCGTGAGATAATCACTATTTGGGACATGTCTCTCAGGACTGTAATGGATCTAAGAAAAAAATATATACACATATATATGTGTGTGTGTGTATATACATATATATATATATTTCATACACACATGCACATATACACACATATATATTCATATTATATATATATATATATATATATATATATACATATATATAGGCACCTGGCTGGCTCAGTCAGTTAAGCATCCGACTTCGGCTCATGTCATGATCTCACGGTTTGTTAGTTCAAGCCCTGAATTGGGCGTTGTGCTGACAGCTCAGAGCCTGGAACCTGCTCCGATTTCTGTGTCTCCCTCTCTCTCTGCCCCTCCCCCACTCATGGTCTCTCTCTCTCTCTCTCTCTCTCTCTCTCTCTCTCTCACAAAAACAAACATTAAAAAAGTCCAAAAAAGAAATATACATATACATATATATACATACATATGCGTATATATATACACACACACATATACATGTGTGTGTATATATATATATATATATACACACACACATATATATCACTGGCCTCTTTCTGTGCAGATAAAACTGATAACATAAAAAAGAATACCTGTGTGTCGCCTAAGCTTTGTTATAATACGGAATGTAAATGCTACAATGAAATTTACCCAACTTGTATTCAGTATAATATTAGAAAAGTAGCTCTCCAGAGAGAACAAACAAAAATATTCTGTATTGAACTGTGGTAAGAGATATTTGGATAAGTAAAAGTAAAGGATTTCATCATTCTGGGACTTCTTATAGCATATTTGGGCTAAAACCAAGGTCTTCTGCTTTTGGAATCATTGCTTTTCACACTCCCAAATGCTGCTCTATTTAGTTCAGTGGTCCTTACAGCCTTCGGTTTGAGACCCATGTGGATCCATTTGCTTTGAGAAGTGGTCTCTCCTTATCCTGACCATTACAAAGTAAGGGAAGCTGACCAGAGAAGGAATATAAGCAAGGAGTACAAGAAAATAGAGAAAATATAAGGGTTAGGATTACTGCCTCTGGAGTCAGAGTACTAGATGTTTATCCCAGTCTCATCTTACATTAGCTATGTGAATTTGGATCAATAAATTCCTTAAGGACCAGGCTCCTCATCTTTAAAGTACAATTGTTTAGATAATTAAATACAAGAGTATTTTTAATGTTGCCATTAGTACTTTTTATTCATTTTTGATAGGAGCTCAGTGATCCATTGCGTTTTCAATGGGGTCAACCGTTTATCTTCAATTCTAAATAGTAACTCTACGTTGGTTTCCTTAAAATGGTATCAAGGAAAAACAGAAATGTCTCAGAAGACTTTGAGAGGCTTTATGACCAACACACCAGTCCCAAAGTCATTATTATTTTAGTTACAGTATGCAAATTATACCCTCCCTCCCTCTCCCTTTTCCCTCCCTCTCCCTGCTCTTTCTCTCTCTAACACACACACACACACACACACACACACACACACACACACACAAGCATTTTCTTGTTTTTCGTATTTTGTGTGAAATAACTTTAGCTCAGTGGCATCATATTAATGATTGATCTTCAGAGAGTATATTGATTTTAACAATGACTTCAAATATGGCTTTCTCTACTAAAATGCTCAGTACCCTGGAGAACAACACTGATGCCAATCTCTTCTCAGGATCTGAATTAATGAGAAAATTTTATTCTTTTTTCAGCCTGATCATTTAATGTGCTGCCATGCTATTTAGTTTAAAGGGCTTATATTTTGACCCGCACCCCCGAAGGTTTTATTCCTTAAAATTACAATGCCAGTGTCTATTTCCTAAACGTATTGATATTGGAAAACGGTGATCTGAGAGTAATAAGGAAAGGTAAGCCCTAAGAACTCAGTAACTGTAGACAAGTGAAAAGCATATTTGAAAACTATAGTTAAATATAATTTAACACTGAAAAACTGTGAGTTAAAGAAAACTAAAAACTAAAATTAAAGTTATCCTCTTATGATAATAGAACAATGAGTGTGCTGTTGCTACAAAAAAAAAATTGAAATGATCCATATCATCTCATTTAAATAAGTATTCTCTATTATAATTATGCATTAGAATCACTTGGGGAGCTTTTCAATATGGCAATGCATGAGCCACACCCAAGACCAATTAAAAAATTGGTGGAACCTATTACAAATATTTTCACAAATCTTTCCAGGCATAATGTATAGAGAGATATTCGAACCATTGATCTTGTTAAATTAATTAAACAAAGAGGCCATTAGATTGAGGTGGTTCAAATACCTTAGCAGTCTACATAAGCAAACCAAAACCTAAGCTTATAAATGCCTTAAGGTTAGACATTAAAACCTAACCACAACTAATCACACACATCCCACTAAACTTTTCCACATAAGGCAAATGCCCATCAATATAAGGTTATAGCGAATCAAATTTCCAAGCCATTTTTGTACAAATAAACTCTTAAAATGTTTACTATACCTCAGTCTATCTTTTAATTGATTTAAATCATTGCTACCTATGAAACAATGACTTGCTTATAAACATTTTTTGTATCATGGAAACTTTTAAAAATTGGATAACTATTTCCTTCTGTCCCTAAAAAAATAAACCCAAACGCACCCACATTTGCTTATACATCCAAATACAAACCCACACAGATATCAAGATATTCTCACATACACATACACATATGATTTTGTATACAATTTTTAGGCATAGCCAAATTCCTAAAGCCCATGTCAAGAAACCTACCTCTAAGAACAACAGTTAAATGAACTCAAGAGGAAGAGAAGGTATTTTTTACCTTCTCAATGGATCCAGTGGCATCACTTTGGCAATTGCTTCATTGTTTAAAAATCTCTGATGTTAATGACATTCCTTTATAGTTACAACTTGAATCTCTTTTACCTACTCACATTCTCAACTCAAATGGAAGTTAGTGTGTGCATATTCTATATGACCAGGAGAAACTTCCCCTTTCCAAATTTCAGTTTTCTTGTCTGACAAATGAGTAAATTGATAAATAATAGGGTAATAATTCAATGAAACATATCACCATGGTATTTATAACAATCAACAGATATTAGCTGCCACTATTATTGTTCTTGTTTTTGTTATATTCTAATAAGATAGTTTCATATGCTTGTAATTTTAATGAAAATTTCTCATTTATTACTTTTTTTTCCAGAAAATAGTAACATTAAAAAAACAAAACAAAACAAAATCGGGGCGCCTGTCTGGCTCAGTTGGGTAAGTTTTCAACTCTTGATTTCACCTCAGGTCATGATCTCACGGTTTATGAAATTGAACCCCGTATCTGCACTATCAGCGCAGTCTGTTTGTGATTCTCTCTCCCTCTCTCTCTCTTCCTCTCTCTCTCTCTCTCACTCACTCACTCTCTGCCTCTTCCTTGCTGCTCTCTCTCTCTCTCAAAATAAATAAAGAAACATAAAAAAAAACAAAATAAGAAAGTCATAAGCAAAACAATTTTGATTATAATCATTGCTATCTCCTTTCACTTTGATTTAATTCATGTTTAGGTAAAGGGGTTTTGAACAGAAGAACTATTAGGACATTGCTTGAACTTCCGTTTAAAACCGTGTTTCTATTCATTTGAACATACTGTGGGGCTACTCAAGGAAAAAGAAAAGTGCAGCGTTGTATGACTGTCTCATGCCAGCTTTTTGTCCCCTTTACCTCTTAGATCTGACTACTTCTACAAGTTGTTAGTACTTGTTAAATAATAATTTTCATTCATATTTTTTCAATAATAAGTAGTATTTCCAGATCATACCTCTGATCAACTACAATCAATTTGGATTTGGATATCGATATCCTGGCCCCTCTTCCATGCTGTTGTTGAAATGACATGGCATGTAGTGTTTCTTTTTTTTTTTTTTTTAATTTTTTTAAATGTTTATTCATTTTTGAGACAGAGAG
Source organism: Herpailurus yagouaroundi (assembly GCF_014898765.1). Taxonomy (NCBI): domain Eukaryota; kingdom Metazoa; phylum Chordata; class Mammalia; order Carnivora; family Felidae; genus Herpailurus; species Herpailurus yagouaroundi. Next base: position 4,752,095 of record NW_024412469.1, read on the forward strand.
TGAATGGGAGATGGGCAGAGAGAGAGGGAGGCACAGAATCTGAAGCAGGCTCCAGGCTCTGAGCTGTTAACACAGAACTGAATCCAGGGCTTGAACTCACAAACTGTGAGATCATGACCTGAGCAGGAGTGGGACGCTTAACTGACTGAGCCACCCAGGCACCCCAGTGTGTTACTTTTTAAATACCTTAACCTAGATTTTCAGTTCTTCTCTTCTTCAAACCCCCAAAAGCTATATACAACTTTTAAACTAATTCAACATTTTCAAGATGTGAAAAACACCTTGAAACTGAAACTGACAAAGTGAATCACATTCTTCTCCCAATTAAGATCTACAGAGGCAGAGCTGATCACACGTGTGATATATATACACAAACACAGCTTGGCTGAAACCTGCTTTACCTACATGCTAACATTACTTAAAATTTCTCTGAGTCCCAAAGGTACGTGGCCTGGTGTTCTGTGAATATTGAAAAGGATTTCTTTTGAATTCTCCTGTTAAAGCATTTTAATTTACGATACAGATATTTATTTAGTTACCAAATTACTTAAGGAATTTACAGAATACCCTTTGAAAAGGAGAAGAATAACTTAATATAACCCAAAGTTCACAGGCATCGAAGGCAACCTACTTTATGTCAAGTCGTCTATTATTTGCGTTACCATTTATCCTCACAACCACTATATGAAGCAGATATAATTGACCTCACTTTTACAGATGAGTGGCCTGTATTTTAAAGGGGTTAAGTGCCTTGCTGTACATCACACAATGTGTAAGTAATGGAGGTGGAATTTGATCCCTCTTCTGCTGAGATTCTCTATTCCAGTATTTAATTATGACATACTGCCCGTTTTAGTTTAAGAGAATCAAAAAGTTAGCATTTTTTCTATACTTAAGTTAAAACTGAAAATAGAAGCACTTATGTTAAATCATGGTACTGCAAAGAAGACTAGCATAAGAAAGATTTAAAATCACTTTTGTACTGTAATTACAAATGTGAAATAGCAATAAAAATACTAAATGAGAAATTCTGTTATACTTAACTCCTATAAATGGCTCTATAACTTCTCATGTCTGTTCCCTGCATTTAGATGAAGCTTGAAACTATCACTTAATTCTATATCCTATACATGAAACACATTATAAAAGGATATTGTAAAATATCTGCAGTGATTAATAGAAAGGGACTCTACTATAAAGAAACTTCTAAGTAAACAAAACAAAACAAAACAAAACAAAAAAAACATGAGAGATAATCTGGTACAGTAAAGTAAAAGACAGCTGTCAAAGAGTAGCTCTGACTGAATTCAAATTCAAAGCAAAAACTAACAACTAAGAGACAAACATTATAAATCTTTGTGTTTCATTGTTCTTTTTAGTCCTAGTTAGAGATTATGTCTAACTGTAAATAATATCACTGGATAATAAATAAATGAAAAAATATCAAACCTGATCATTTAGTCTAAATTATGAATTTCAGTATTTCCATGAAGCAAATTAATGATATTCTCTGGATTTTAGAGAGTATCCTTATTTTTCAACAAACATGTTCTTATTCAGTTTGTGCTTCAGTGATTCTATTAACCCACAAGATATTCATTTCATGACAATTAATGAAATAGGAATAAGGTGAGTGATTTAGATATTTTAAAATACAGATTTTAGATATTGTGTAAATGGCTTGATATTAGTACTCTTTCTTTGCCTAAAAACTGGCGATCCAGTAAAGAAATCAAGAATTCATGTATTTTAGCAATTTTGCTTTTATAGTTAGTGGATATTCCTTGAATCACTTTTCCTGCTCTTTCCCCTTTCTTACAGAATGCTTTTATTACCAACTACTGTTAGAGTAGCCTATTATAGTTACCTTGGCTATGCTGTTTGTACAAAATGTTAAATGTGATGTATTTTTTGTAGACTAGGTATGGGATTGGTGTATTTAAAAACTATGTTTGGGGCACCTGGGTGGCTCAAGTGGTTAAGTGTCTGACTCTTGATTTTGGCTCAGGTCATGATCTCACAGTTTGTGAGTTTAAGCCCTGCATTGGGCTCCTTGCTGACAGTGTGGAACCTGCATGGGATTTTCTCTCTCTCTGTCTCTCTCTCTCTCTCTTTTTTTTTTCCTCTCTCTCTCCCTCTCTTTCTGCCCCTCCCTCATTCTCTCCCTCTCTCTCTGTCTCTCAAAAAAAAAAAAAAATAAACTTAAATTTTTTTAATTAAAAAATAAAAACTGTGTTTAAAGGCATATTCTAGATTATTCAAATAGGTATATGTACATATATATGTGTGCGTATATATATGTACATATGTGTTTGTGTGTATACGCATATATATACGTACACACACACACACACACATATCTTATTAATATATATATATTTTAATAGAGAAAATAATACAGCTCCCAGACCTACTAGTGTATTGACTTTTGTGTTCAGTTAAAAATAAAAATTATATGTGACCTAAGCTGCAAAAATGTGACCCACTTTGGTTCAAATTTCTTTCCTGAATGACTCATGTCCTATGGATTTGGAAGGGAATGACTTCACAGGGAGAAAGAGTATTGGAGATGTGCCAATCGACTATTCTCTGTGAAGTCTTAGGGGAAAATGATGACAGCAGAGGGCTGGTAGAGGACATTCTTATTTGTCTTAAACTTTATAGGGTGGTGTTTGAGGGTTCTGGCGTCAGACTTCGGCGTGTTAAATTCTGACTCTATCATTTATTAGGTATGTGACCTCAGAAAATTTAAGTTCTTTCCTTGTGATTCAGTTTCTTCATTGGAAAAATTAAGATAACAGTGATACTACATCATAAATTTGTTGCAAGAGTTTAACTATTTAATAGAGGGGTTAGCATAGTCTCTTGCACATCTGAAATGTGTAATGAATATGTGTTCTTATTCTAGAACTTATCTTGATATATTTCACAAGAGTAAAGCATAACCTACTTTTAATCAGTGTCACATGAAAAACCATTTGTTGTTGGAGCCGTATTTCAAGCTTAGAGAAATATTACCTCCTCTACTAACATTTAAATGTGAGCACAGATTTGTTTTTTTCTCTATTGTTTGCTGTTGTATCCTCAGTGCTTAGATTAGTGCCTAGACCATACATAGTATGCTTGTTGAAATAATGAATCACTGGTCAACCTTCAGGTTCTCGAAACCAACACAACCCATCATAATATTTTGTAATAGACACAATGTTTCTTTTCAGCATCCATCATGGATATACTCTAACCCATGCTAGCAGCCAATCTAATCTTTTATTTATTTTTTTTAAATCTGTTTCCTCCAGGTTTCCAACTTTCTAATGGATGCCTTGGGTTTCCGGAAAATTCTACAAATCCCTTTAATATCCCACTTGTGGTTTTCTAATATCAGCTATCCCTTATAAAGCAAAATAATCTCTGTTTACCAAAAACCTATCAAAATTCTCATTCCTGGGGAATATTTTCGTATTTTCATACTAAGAATAGTGGTTGACATTTATTGGGTGCTTACTCTTACTGTGTATGAGGCAGTGGGATGACATTTGTGTAATCTTGTTTAACCTTCACAACAATTTTCAATAATACAGATTTCAGAAACCTTCCTAGATGAGAAAATTGAGATTTGGGAAAATTAATTATTCATTCAAGTAAAAAACTATAAAGGGCAAAACAGATTTTTCACCAGTCTAATATCAACATCAATTCTCTTACGAACCAAATAAACAGGTGCCTCAGTGGCTCAGTCAGTTAAGCATCCAACTTTGGCTCTGATCATGATCTCACAATCCTTGGGTTCAAACCCTGCATCAGGCTGTCTGCTGTCAGCACAGAGCCGGCTTTGGATTCTCTGTTCCCTTCTCTGTCTGTGCCCCCCACCTCTCTCTCTCTCAAAAAAACTAAATAAATAAATAAACATTTTTAAAAAAAGAACCAAATAAACCCTCTTCTGCCTGTGCAGTCATTGCTCAGTATTAAAGCTATCTATCAGGAGATCTGATGATTTCACGCACTAAAGCATTAAGGACTGACAATACATTAACTATCAGTTAAAAGGTTACTCTGGATGGATATATTTTCACTTTGAAATAGGTTACTTTGAACAAAAATATATTGAACTGACTGAAAGAAATTCTAATGGTGAATTTCACACCCTGTGACAGGTAAATGGAGTAGATAATTTGGGACTGGAGACTTTTTCAGAGTTAACAACCTTAATATAACTTTGTTCCAAGTTTCATTTTCAAATTCATCTATATGCTTGCCCTTTTAAACCCTATAAAATATTCTCCTCTTTAATTAATTCAATTATTCAATTCATGAAGGTTTTTTGAATATCTACTGTGTGCCAGATACTGTTTTAGACTTGGAAGTAAGTGACTTCAGAAAATTCACAACTTATTGAAAGACAAAGACATTTAAGCACACAATTATAGTAAAATAAGGTACACAGCATAAGAAAGGCAGTTACTACAAAATTGGAATGAAAGGTACACATAACTATTTAGGTTAAGACATCAGGAAAACCTTCACTGGAACAGCTACATTTAAATAAGAGTGGGGTGGTGGGATAGGAATACACCTGGGATAGGGTACAGCATGGTAAAAAGAAATTTACCAACTGGAATAGTTTGTGTAGAGAATTGTATACAGAGCAAATAACATATGCAAAGGCATGGAGGCTTGAAAAAAAACTTGTTGGGAGAATGAAGATTACCAGTATGTTGGGTGGCTCTTTAGAAGCTTCCAGAATACTGTTACTTAGATGAGCCAATTTAATTTAAAGGGGATAATTCAAAGACAGAATAAAACCAGGAAATGTGAAAAGAATAAAAATTGGGAGGTGGGGGGGGGGGCACCTGGGTGGCTCAGTCAGTTGAGCATCCAACTCTTGATTTCAGCTCATGTTCTCAGGTTTGTGTGATGGAGTCCTGTATCAGGCTCCATCCTGAGTGTAAAGCCTGCTTGAGATTCTCTCTTTCTCCCTTTGCCTCTCTCCCCCACTATGCTCTCTCCCTAAGAAAATAATATAAATAAATGCATACATACATACATACATACATACATATTTTTTTAAATGAGAGGTGGGAGAAATTTAAAAATAACTACTGTCAGTAAGAACTCATGTTTAACTTAATATTATTACAGATAGTTATATGTTATCTATCTGCCTGTCTGCCTATCTATTTATCTATCATCTATCATCTATCTATATACATTTATATGTACTTATGTGTGTATACAGGGGTAGTATGCAAATATATATTCCTTTGGTCTATCAGGTGAGAAAGCCTAAAAGAAACGACACCCCACTAACAATGAGCACACCTAGGGACCAAATCGTAGTTTTGAGGAATATTCCTTGGTGAATGGCTGATTTTAGAACTAGGGAAGGAAATATATAAGATGAGACTGGAGAATTTTGCTGTGCCAAAAATAAAGGCAGGGCTGAAAGAAAAAGGAAAACAAAATCACATTAGTGTTTACTTGTATGAAAATTAGAATAATACAGAGAAGACCAGCATGGCCCCTGCTCAGTGATAACATGCAAGTTCATGAAGTGATCCATTTAAAACAAATAAACAAACATTATTAAGGTTTTTCAAAGAGCCTCATGAGTTAATGGAAAGAATTCCCACTGGCCAAAGTTGAATAGAACAATTAGAGCAACAAAATAAAATAGTATTGAATTATAATGCAAAGTATAAAATAAGTGTCCATGAGTCCATAAATATAAATAAATGATTTAATGAATTAATGATTGGAGGAAGAAGAAATAAATCTTCCATACAGATTTTATTTAGATTTTCTGCCCTAAAATATGAGAAATATAACTCCCCACTCATGACATGTGGACTGTGCATAGACACTTTGTTCCAAAGAGTAAAGAATAGAAATGGGGAGAAAAAAGTAACTTCACAGTCAGGAAAATTACAAACATTCATCTAGAGAATGAGTGGTCATGGTTAACATCAGCAGTCACAGATCATGCTGATGCTGTGTACTCTTGATATGATATAATGAAAATGACACATCCTCTGTGATCTTCCTCTCTCAAACCCAAGTCTATTCAGGAGAAAAACATGACACAAGTACCAATAGAGGGGCCTCCTACAATACCTGACCAGTACTCCTCAAGAACTCCCAACATCATGAAAGAGTAAGTTTGAGAAACTCTTCATAGCCAACAGGAGCCTAATGAGAAATGACAAATAAATATGTGTGGTATCCTGGATGCGATCTTGAAAAAGAACATTAGGTAAAAACTAAGGACTTACGAATGATCTCTTCTTCTAATAACTATTTCTTACTGTTTTTTTTTTTTTTTTTTTTTTTTTTTTTTGAGAAAGAGAGAAAGAACACAAGCAGGGGAGAGGGGAAGAGGGAGAGAGAGAATCTTAAGCAGTCTCCATGTTTAGCCCAATGTGAGGCTCCATCCAATGACCCTGAGATCATGACTTGAGCTGAAATCAAAAGTCAGACACTCAATCAACTGAGCCAATCAGGTGCGACCTTACTGATTTTATTTTCAAAGTGAACTTTCTATAGTTTGGTGTCATACAATATTGGATAATATGCTTTAAGGAGATGTTAACCAAGAGTTCCTGAGAAGCTGTGTGCTGCGGTGAACTGGTAATGAGTAAATTGTATTTTTGTCCCATTTGTGGCTGTGAGACTGTGACAAGTTATTCTCTCCTGTCTAGACCTCAATTCCCCATGTTAGCTTGGACCTTTATTTGCTTTTTATAGGATGCATGCATATAGGAGCTCCACTGTAGGATCTGAAGGTCATGTCCAGCTATAAACAATATATAAGGAATTGTAGAGCCTCCAAGGCAGTATCCCATCACCAGGAAAAATAAACTCCAAACTCACAAGGCACAAAAACTGTTTCAAGGTCTAATGGGGAATGAAGGGAAAAGGGAACTTGAAAAGCCTAGTGTTAAGTATCACATTATTTATAACCTACTCTTCACCAGTGTGTGCCTAAATCTGAGTAGAGGGATTTGGTAGAAAGTTCAGATAAAGGTATTTGACTCAAATCTCTAAAAGTCAAAGCACTGCCTAGGGACGCATGGATTAGCAGAGTTAGGAAGTCAGGTTCTTTCCCCACATATGATGAGAACACACTGTATTTCTTTTTGCATTAAATCCTCAGAAATCTCAACTTTCTTTGCCAGTTCCAACAGTTCTGAGGTATTAACACATCAGTATAGTTTACATCCAATGAGGCACAGTTTGGCACTGACTCAGTGTGATTTTGGCAGTTACCAGAGATGGCTTTGCAGAGATGACACAGACATGGAGGTTTGGATGCTTTGAATTCCATTGTGTATGCTCTTATAGACTAGCTCAGAGAAGGGTAGGGCCTTTCTTTGAGTTTGAGACATATATAGAATGAATAGAATGGATTCTGATGTCCTACAAGGTAAACAGGATAGACTCAAGAAAATAATATTTGTTATTATTATGCTTAAGCAATGAAAGTTGAAAAACAGAAAATAGGGGATTTCAAAGTGATTAATCACTGAAACTGGGGTTACTCTCATAAAAGTACTATGCTTTCTGATCTTAAACTCTGAATTTTTGGCTTCTCCCACATCTCCTGAGAAGATCTAAGAATATTCTTATGTAGCATAAGGGCATTCCAATACCCAGAGTGAAAAACTCTTAACTGAATGAGCTAAGGTTCTGCCTACCTATAAAAATTTATTGGCTCTAAGCCAGGGAGGTTTATTATAGGAATATTGTTGCTGACTCTCTCGATTGTGAGGAAATGAAGGGAAAAAAAAAAGCAGACACAAATCCTTAGGAGCAGCTGAAATTATAGCTTGGTCATTTGAAGAAGGTCATACTGCTTTGCCATGCTTAAACTAATAGAGAAATATTAATATTCTGAACCTTGGCCCTCTGCCAAGTTTCCATCCAAAGTTTCCCAAGTTAACCATTTACATGTCAGTCACTCATAAACAAACAAACAAACAAACAAACAAACAAACAAACAAACAAACATTTTGCTTGTCTGAGATCCTTGACAGCATGACCAAGATTGAAAGGAACTCTAACAGAAAGAGGGAAAAAAGCTGTTTCTACTACTGGAAGTCTCCTCTATTCAGCTCCTCTGTAAAATTGCCAGGAAATAAGGCATTGATGTAGTTCAGTTTGGGAGGGAGAAGTTAAAAGAAAATATTGGGATAGAATGAGTATTTTGCAACTGAATTGTAGGCAGTCCGAGGGAAAAAGAGATAAGATATCAAAGACTCTCAGGGCACTTCAAATGTAAGTCCTAATAAAACAAAAACATATACAGAAATAAGTGATAAAACTTAAGTTTTTTTAAAAGGGAAACTGATTGTAGACTACTTGTCAATCAAGGAGTGCCATAGGCGAATCAGATGGAAAGAAAGTCCACATCGGCTAGAAAAAATTTGATTGTATTAAATTGGTGGCATTTGCAATACAGTGACAAAAGTTACCAAGTTCATCATTTACATCAGTCACGGAGAAGCTGAATTAAATGATTTCTCTCTTAGTATTCAGCAAAGCAACTTAATGGGATTCAACTTCCCAGTGTCCATCTAATTGTGACATTTCCCGTACAAGGCCACTTTGAAGCAAATTAATAGATTAGAGTCTCTGAAACAATTATAACTGGCATCACTTTAGTTGGAAATTACTAAGTAACAAAATATACTCCTCTACATTCAGTTAGTGACATGATACCATTTGGAGGGGTAATAAGAATGGTTTCAATTATCTAAATATTAGGGTAGAGGACTATTTGTGGAAGCTTCCTGAAGAAATACTTTCTTTGGCCTCACCTTTGATATTTATGTATTTTGCATGTTACATTAAGCGTTGAAAAGTAAATATTTCAGTATATTACATGAACAACTCTTACAGGTAATACAGTACAAACGATTTATGTAAAATTTACTTTTGTAAAGAAGTTTAAAGAAGTAGTCAGTGTCTCTGGCTTTTATGAATCAATTCTTCCAAATGCACATTCACGTTCACTTAGAGAGCTAAGTATAATAGGTTTATTTTTTTTACAGAGTTCATCTGTGTTTTAAGTTCAGAAGTTTACGCCCCCAAGAAATTAGAAAACATGAGAAATTTTAATTTGAAAAATATGTGATTAAAAATCCAAATTAAGGTGAGGAATCAAGATAGTGGAGAAGTAGAGGGATTGGAATTTCCCTCATCCCTCAAACACAGCAGTATTGAAGTCAGAACACTTGGAACACCTTGGAATACAACTTGTGGAGAGACAGAAAAATCTCCACAGGTGGAAAGAGACAGCGTGGTAGGACAGAGGTGCGTGTTTGCGAATTGGGAGAGATGAAACGGCAGTGTAAGCATGGAGCAGGGGAACGCCTTTCGTGGGGAAACAAAAGGAAGAGAAAGAGAGGCTGTGGACTTGTGGTATTGTATTTGGACAAGAGAAAAACCTCTCCAGACCATGGACTGGGGAATGGGAAATATGGGGAGAGTCAGTTTCTATTTACAAATAGACTTAGGAGCAAAAGATCAGAGTTTTCAGGGTTGCTTGACTTTCTTCAGCCCAGACTCAGCTCTGTATGTGCACCTGGCAGCGAGGAGAGCCCGCTGGGGGTGTGGTAGTGATCTCAGGGGCACACTGGGAGAGGACAGTCTCCTTCCTTGAGTACTGTGGGAAGAGGGTATATTGCCTCCCCAAGGATAAAAGACCGTGCAGGCGCCAGCCAGAGGCTGAGCAGAGTGGCACTATCCCGGAAACAGGTCACGTGGAGCAGGATCCTTTAAGACATCAGGTTTTGAATCCCAGCTGAGTACCTAGGAGGTTCAGAAGACTGTGGAGCAGGACAGGCCAGTCACTCACACTACTCTGTGAGGGTTGACTGAACAGCATGGTTTGAGACACCAGATCCAGGAAGGAGTGATTAGGGTGTTGCTATTTTCCTTCACAGCACCAACAGAGTGGGTCTTCAGGGAACAGGACAGGGACTCCTAGTGGAGGCTAGACCCCCTTACACCAAACCCCACCCTTCCATGGCTAACTGCTTATCTACTCCTTTGGATCTGGCACTAACTCAACCAGACAGCCTCTCCTCCAGACCAGTGCAGCCACAGGTCCCAGGCACCAACAGACAACTGTCTTACGGTTTTGTGTGTTAGTCTGTTTTTTTTTTTAATTATTATTATTTTTTCTCTTTTCTTTCCTTTTCTTCTTTTTTCCCTTTTTTTTTCTTTCTACTCTCTTTTTTTATTTATTTTTTTTTTAGTTTTTTGGTTTTTTTTTTATATATGAAATTTGTTGTCAAATTGGTTTCCATACAACACCCAGTGCTCGTCCCAAAAGGTGCCCTCCTCAATACCCATCACCCACCCTCTACTCCCTCCCTCTACTCTCTTTTTTTATTCCCCCTTTAATATCGAACTCATAGTTTCTGATTTGATTTGTGGTCAATTCTTATTACATATATATATATATATATATATGAACATAGTTATATAATTATATAATTATTATTTATAATTTTTTCTCTGTTCTGGTTATTTTTTTCCTTTAATCAGTCATTTTTACTGTATATTTTTTACACCATTTCTGTATCTCCTTCTTTATTTTCCTCACTCTCTCTCTGAATTAAGCCTTATACCTTCTTTGATTCTTTGCCCGGTCTTTCTTTTTTTTTTTTTTTTTTTTTTGCACCCCTGTCATTTCTTTTTTTTTTTTTTTTAATTTTTTTTTTCAACGTTTATTTATTTTTGGGACAGAGAGAGACAGAGCATGAACGGGGGAGGGGCAGAGAGAGAGGGAGACACAGAATCGGAAACAGGCTCCAGGCTCCGAGCCATCAGCCTAGAGCCTGACGCGGGGCTCGAACTCACAGACCGCGAGATCATGACCTGGCTGAAGTCGGACGCCAACCGACTGCGCCACCCAGGCGCCCCTTTTTTTTTTTTTTTAATTTTTTTTTCAATGCACCCCTGTCATTTCTCTCTTTGCATGGTATTAGGTTTCTTCCACCTACCCTTTTTCTTTTTTTCCAGGGTTACTTCATTAACAAATCAAAGTACACCTGGCAGAAGGTCAAAACCACCACTATGAGCTGTGAGATAGAGCAGCTACAGACACAACAGAGTGCATGCAACACACTCCAAAACACTTCCTGAAATGGCAGCCCCTGGACAGTGTATGATGCCTTTTTTGTGTAGTTGTGCTCATAGGTGCAGGACACATAACAAGCTATTAAAACACATGACAGAAAACTAGCCAAAACGACAAAATGGAAGAATTCCCTCCAAAAGAAATTCCAGGAAGAAATGACATTCAGAGAATTTCTCAAAACTGATATCAACAATATATTTGAACAAAAATTTAGTATAATAGTCATAAGACTAATAGCTGAGCTTGAAAAAAGGATAGAAGACAGCAGAGGACCTGTTGGTACAGAGATCAAAGACCTAAGAAATAGTCACGATAAATTAAGAAATGCTGTAAATGAGATGCAAAATAAGCTAGATGCTGTGACAGCAAACATGGAAGAAGCATAGGAGAGAATAGGTGAAATAGAAGATAAATTTTTGGAAAATGATGAAGCTGAGAAAGAGAAATTACTAGACCATGATGGGAAAATTAGAGACCTAAGTGATTCAATGAAACAAAATAATACATTTATCATGGGAGTTCCAGAAGAAAAAGAGAGAAAGGAAGCAGCAGACAAATTATTTGAACAAATTATAGCTGAGAACTTCTCTAATCTGGGGAAGGAAGTAGACATCCAAGTCCAGGAGTCATAGAGAACTCCCCTCAAAATCAATAAAAATAGGTCAGTACTACAACATATCATAGTGAGACTGGCAAAACACAAAGATTAAAGAGAGAATTCTGAAAGCATCTAGGGACAAATGGGCCTTAACCTAAAAGGGTGTACACATAAGGGTAGTAGCAGACCTATCCACTGAAACTTGGCAGTCCAGAAGGGAGTGGCAGGAAATATTCAATGTGCTGAATAGGAAAAAATATGCAGCCAATAATCATTTATCCAGCCAGGCTGTCATCTAGAATAGATGGAGAGATAAAGCCTTTCCCACAAACAAAAACTAAAGGAGTTCATGACCACTATGACCACATGACCACTCCAGCCCTGCAGGAGTTCCTAAGGGGGACTCTGTGAGTGAAAACAGCAAAGACTACAAAGACCAGAGACAGCACCACAAGCACAAAACCTACAGATAACACAGTGACACTAAATCCATATCTTTCAGTAATCACTCTGAATGTAAGTGAACTAAATGCCCCAATCAGAATGGGGTATCAGAATGGATTAAAAAAAAAAAAGATCCATCTGTATTCTCCCTACAAGAGACTCATTTTAGACTGGAGGACACCTGTAAATTGAAAGTGCAGGAATGGAGAACCATATATCATGCTCCTGGATTCAAAAGAAAGCTGAAGCAGCCATACATATATCAGACAAACTAGATTTTAGACAAACACTGTAACAAGAGATGAAGAAGGGCATTATATCATAATTAAGGGGTCTGTCCATCAAGAAGATCTAACAATTGCAAATGTTTATGCCCCTAACATGGAAACTCAAATATATAACTCAATTAATCACAAACATAAATAAATGTATAGATAACAATACTGTGATTATATGGGACTTTAATTATTCAGAACTTTTCATTCAAAAGCAGCAGAATACACATTCTTCTCGAGTGCACATGGAACATTCTACAAAATAGATCACATACTAGTTCACAAAACAGCCCTCAACAAATAAAAAAGGATTGAAATCATACCATGCATATTTTCAGATCACAAAGCTATGAAACTTGAAATCAACCACAAGAAAAATTTTTGAAAGCCTCCAAATACATGGGCATTAAAGAACATCCTACTGTACAATAAATGGGTCAAACAGGAAATTAAAGAAGAAATATAAAAAATATATGGAAGCAAATGAAAATGAAAACATAATGGTCCAAACCCTTTGGGATACAGCAAAGGCAGACCCAAGACGAAAATACATTGCAATCCAGGACTATCTCAGGAAGCAAGAAAGGTTCCAAATACAGAACCTAATCCACACCTAAAGGAACTAGAAACACAGGAGCAAAGAAAGCCAAGAGCCAGCAGAAGAAGAGAAATAATAAAGATTAGAGCAGAAATAAACAATATAGAATCCAAAGAAACAAAGAGTGGAACAGATCAATGAATCTAAGAGTTGTTTTTTTTTTGAAGGAATAAACAAAATTGATAAGCCCCTAGCCAGACTTTTCAAAAAGAAAAGAGAGAGGACTTAAATAAATGAAACCATGAATGAAAGAGAAGAGATAACAACCAACAACACAGAAATACAATTATTAGAGAATATTATGAAAAATTATATGCCAACAGTCTAGATAATCAGGAAGAAACGAACAAATTCCTAGACACCCACACATTGCCAAAACCCAAAAAGGGAAGAAATAGACAATTTGAACAGACCCATAACCAGTGAAGAAATTGGGCCAGATGGCATCCCAGGGGAATTCCATCAGACATTTAGAACAGAGTTAATAACTATTCTTTTCAAGCTGTTGAAAGAAAGAAAGAAATGAAAGAAAGAAAGAAAGAAAGAAAGAAAGAAAGAAAGAAAGAAAGAAAAGGGAAGAAAATCTTCCAGACTCATTCTATGAAGACAGCATTACCTTGATTCCCAAACGAGACAAAGACCCCACTAAAAAAGAATAATTACAGGCCAATATCCTTAATGAACATGGGTGCAAAAATTCCCAACCAGATACTAGAAAAATGAATTCAACTGTATATTAAAAGAATAATTCACCATGATCAAGTGAGCACCATGATCAAGTGGGCACCATGATCAAGCCCATTCCTGGGCTGCAGGTGTGCTTCAATATTCACAAATCAATCAACATGATACATCATGTTAATAGAAGAAAGGATAGGAACATATGATCCTGTCAATAGATGCAGAAAAAATATTTGACAAAATACAGCACCTTTTGTTAATAAAAATCCTCAAGAAAATGGTGTTAGAAAAAATTTACCTTAACATTATAAGACCCATATATGAAAGGCCCACAATGGGAAAAAAACTGAGAGCTTTACCCCCGAGATCAGGAGCATGACAAGGATGTCCACTCTCACCACTGTTGTTTAACATCATGTTGGAAGTCCTAGTCTCAGCAATCAGACAACAGAATGAAATAAGAGGCATCCAAATTGGCAAAGAAGATGTCAAACTTTCACTTTTTGCAGATGACATGATACTCTACATGGAAAATCCAAAAGACTCCAGCAAATAACTGCTAGAACTGATACATGAATTCAGCAAATTCACAGTATAAAAAAATCCATCGACAGAAATAGGCTGCAGTTCCAAACACCAATAATGAAGCAACAGAAAGAGATATGAAGGAATCTGTTCCTTTTATAATTGCACCAAGAACCATATAATACCTAGAAATAAACCTAACCAAAGAGGTAAAAGATCTGTGTGCTGAAAACTGTAGAAAACTTATGAAAGAAATTGAAGAAGACACAAAGAAATGGGAAAAAAACATTCCATGCTCATGGATTGGAAGAACAAATATTGTTAAAATGTCGATACTACTCAAAGCAATCTACATATTCAGTGCAATCTCAATCAAAATAGCAGCAGCATTCTTCACAGACCTAGAACAAACAATTTTATAATTTGTATGAAACCACAAAATATCCCATAGCCAAAGTAATTTTGAAAAAGAAAACCAAAGCTGGAGGCATCACAATCCTAAAATTTGGCCTGTGCTACAAAGCTATAATCATTAAGACACTGTGGTATTGGCACAACCATTAACACATAGACCAAAGGTATAGAGTAGAGAACCCAGAAATGAGCCCACAAATGTATGGCCACTAATTTTTGACAAAGCAGAAAGAGCACAAAAAAAGACAGTCTCTTCAGCAAATGGTGCTGTGAGAACTGGACAGCAACATGCAGAGGAATGAAACTGGACCACTTTCTTACACCATACATCAAAACAATTAAAAATGAATGAAAGACCTAAATGTGAGACAGGAAACCATCAAAACCCAGAGGAGAAAAAAAAGGCAACAACCTCTTTGACCTCAGCTGTAGCAACTTCTTACTTGACATGTCTCTGAAGGCAACGGAAATAAAAGCAAAAGTGAATTATTGGGACCTCAACAAGATAAAAAAGCTTCTGCACAGCAAATGAAATAATCAACAAAACTAAAAGGCAACCAAAAGAATGGAAGAAGATATTTTCAAATGACATATTGGATAAGGGGTTAGAATCTAAAATCTATCAAGATTGACCAAAATCAACACTCAAATAATCCAGTGAAGAAATGGGCAGAAGACCTGAAAAGACACTTGTCCAAAGAAGAAATCCAGTTGACTAACAGACACATGAAAAGGTGCTCAACATTGTTCATCATCAGGGAAATAATCAAAACCACATTGGGATACCACCTCACAATGGTCACAGTGGATAAAATTAACAAGTCAGGAAACAACAGATGTTGGTGAGGATGTGGAGGAAGGGGGACCCTCTTGCACTGTTGGTGGGAATGCAAACTGGTGCAGCCACTCTGGAAAACAGTGAGGAAGTTCCTCAAAAACTTATAAGAATTACCCTATGACCCAGCAATAGCACTATTAGGAATTTATCCAAAGGATATAGGAGTATTGATTTGTAGGGTCACATATACCTCAATGTTTATAGCAGCGCTATCAACAATAGCCAAATTATTGAAAGATCCCAAATGTCCATCAACTGATAAATAATGGATAATAATAGATAATAATAAATAATGGATAAAGATGTGTATATATACACAATGGAATACTAGTCTGTGATTAAAAAGAATGAAATATTGTCATTTGCAACAACATGAAAGAAACTGGAGGGCATTATGGGAAATGAAATAACTCAGTCAGAAAAGGCAGATGTAATATGTTTTCCCTCATATGTAGAATTTTGATATTTAACAGAAGACCATAGGGGAAGGGAAGGAAAAATACTTATAAACAGAGAGAGGGACAAACCATAAGAGACTGTTAAATACAGCGAACAAACTGAGGCTTGCTGGAGGTAGGGGTTAGGTGGTGGGAAGGGAAAATGGGTGATGGGCATTGAGGAGGGCACTTGTTGGGATGAGCACTGGATATTGTATGTAAGTGATGAATCACAGGAATCTAACTCCTGAAGTCAAGACTACGCTGTACACACTGTATGTTAGCTAAATTGACAATAAATTATTTTTTTAAAAATTTGAAAAAAGAAAATCCAAATGAAGACATTCAGACTTTGGTTTCACAGAGAAAAATTAAAATATATTTCTCATTTGTACTTTTAAAGTCTTTAGGGTAGTAAGATATTTTCCTTAAAGGCGATTAGATAACTAAGATAATTACTTCATCTGACATATACAAAGAAATATTGATTTGCCTAGTCCATAATTTTAAATTATGCTTCATTTAAAAATGAGCCTTTGTCCAGCATCTCTATAGAGTCAATTAATGCAAATTATCTTCAGTGTTCTGGCACCTTTGCACTTATAGTATTTGTTTACATACAGAATTTTCTAGGTATCACGCAACTTGTACTATTTACTTAAATAAAGAATAAAAAGAAATTAAATGTCAGAAAATAAGTATTCAAATGGATTTAACCAAGTAACTTTATATTTAAAAATACATATATAGCTCAGTGGAAAATAATTTTTGTCATGCACAGTGACATTTTTTAGTATCTTCTTAAAATATATGATATATTACATTCTTATTTTAATTGTGATCACTATACATGTTCCCTTTAAAATTGACTATATTTACTGTTCAAGTACTTATGTTATTCACAGGGTTTTTATTATGTATGCATGTTGTACTTTGTCAAATGCTTTTTCTGTGTCTACTGGAACGATCATATGGTCTTGTCCTTTCTCTAATTTATGTGATACATCACATTGATTGGTTTGCAAATATTGAGCCATACTTGTAACTAAGGAATAAATCCCACTATATCATGGTAAATGATTTTTTAAATATATTATTGAATTTGATTTGCTAGTATTTTATTAAAATTTTTGCATATATGTTCATCACAATATTGGCCTGTAGTTCTCTTTTTTGTGGTGTCTTTTTTTTAAGTTTATTTATTTATTTTGAGAGAGAGAGAGAGAGAGAGAGAGCATGAAAGAGTGAAGGGCAGAAAAAGAGAGGGAGAGAGAATTCCAAGCAATTCATTTTCCCCAATATAAGTACTCCAGCTTTCTTTTGACATCCATTTGCATGATAAATCTTTCACCATCATCTCACTTTCAATCTGCAGGGATCTTTAGGTCTAAATTGAATGTCTTGTAGGGGCACTTGGGTGGCTCAGTTGATTTCAGTGTCCAACTTTTAATTCTGGCTCAGGTCATGATCTCATACTTTAGACTCTGTGTTGACAGCACGGAGCCTGCTTGGGATTCTCTCTTTCTCTCTCTCTCCCTTACTGTCTCTCCCTCTCTCTCTCTCTCTCTCAGCCGTTTCCCACTCACCATCTCTCTTTCAAAATAAATAAACTTTTTAAATAAATAAATAAATAAATAAATAAAGCCTCTTATAGGCCACATATAGATGGATCTTGTTTTTTATCCATTCTGACACCCCATGTCTTTTGATTAGAGCATTTAGTCCATTTACTTTCAAAGTAATTACTGATAAATACATATTTTTTTCATTTTATTACTCATTTTGTTTTTGTTTCCAAAGATTTTTTGTCGTCTTTTCTTGCCTTTCTTTCATGTTTTGCTGACCTTCTTTAGTGATATATTTGGATTTCTTTGTTTTTATTTTTTACATATATATGAGTGGGTTTTGATAAATGGTTACCATAAGGTTTGTGTATAACCTCTTTTGTATATAGCTATCTATATTAAAGTTTGAACCCATTCTTTTCTCCTCTCCTCATTACTCTTTCTCCTTTCTTCTTCTAGGACTCCTATAATACAAATGTTATTACACTTGATGGAGTTACTGAGTTCCCCAAGTCTATTCTCATTTTGCATAATTCTTTTCCCTCTCTTTTGTTTAGCTGATTATATTACTCTGCCTTGTAGGTCATCTCATTCCTCTGCTTTTTCCAGCCTGCTGTTCATTCCATCAATTGTGTTTCTCATTTAGTTTATTGAGCCCTTTATCTCTCCTATGTTATTCTTTATCTCTGTGTTAAGGGACTCACTCATGTTTTCCACTTCTCAAATCCAGTGAGTATCCTTATGATCACTGTTTTAAATTTTTCAATCATGCCTATTACTTATATCTGTTTCACTTAGGTCTCTGGCTGTGGTCTTGTCTTATTCTTTCATGTGGGATAAATTTCTCTGTATCTTCATTTTGTCTAACTGTATCTGTTTCTCTATGTTAAGAAATTCTGTTGTGTCTTCTGCTTTTGAAAGCAGTGACTTTATGAAGAAGAGGTTCTGGAGTGCCCTGCAGGGCAGTGTCTTCTGTTCACAGGAACCTGACACTTCAGGAGAGTTTCCTGTGTGTGTTGCTTATGATCTGGTGTTGTGTCTCTATCTTTTTCTTTTAATGACGTCTTCTTCACTGACTCTGCTTGTCAGTGTGGTGTGCTTGCTCTCTGTGGTGTTAGTAGGACCCAGGCAGGACAGCTGTGAGGGGGCATGCTTGCTGGGGAACTTGGGGGTGTGGTGGTGGTGTTAGCAAAATTTGTGCTAGACCACTAGTGCTATGCAGGATACCCTGAAGCACTGTGGTGACTGAGGGCATGAGTCTGGGCACTGCATACAAGGTTGGCTGGGGGCATGCAACTGAGCATAGCATGCAAAAGCACCTATAGGCATCCACTTGGGTACCGGATGCCTGGGGGTGTGCAGTGGCACCCAGGGGCACCTGGCTGGTACAGTGTGTTGACGTTGGCTGGGGCCACAAAACTGAGCCAGGTGGAGGGGATGTTCAAGGAGTGTGGTAGCAGCTGTGACCTGGTATTTGAACGGGGTGCTCATGCAGCTTTAACAATATTTTCCCTGAGCCCCTGGCCAGCCTGCTGGGAGTGGGTGAGTCCCCAAGAGAACTTGTGGGCATTGTGCACTGCTAGGAGGTCAGGTAACACCTGTGCAGTGCTGCCTCCCACAGATGTTTGTATTTATGCTGAGGGACTGGGGAGGAAAGTGGCACATGCCAGCTCCCTAATTTTTGTAGTTCTCTAATATGCTCCAAAATCAGTTTGAACAGATCTGTCTCACATTTGCCTCTGGCATTGTGTAAACGGTCGTTTTTATGTTCTGTCTCTATGCAGGCTACTGTCTCTTTAAGGGCAGAGAGACTCAGCTATTGTTCACCCTCCAAGGTTGCCCAGTGCTGAGTCAGCTGATTTTCAAAGTTCCAGGTTCCAAGTCCCATTGGTTATGCAAACTCCTGGAATTCAGCTTCTTTGGTTTTTAAAGCCAAATGTTATGTGGATTAGCCTTCCCCATGTGAGCTCCCTGGTGCCATGGCCTGTTTCTCTGCTCTCTCTGTGCACACAGTTCCCTCTTTCTTGCTGGCAGCCTCCTTCTGCATTTCTTTCCTTCCTAGCTTTTCAGATGCAGCTTCTCTATATTTAGTTGTGGAGTTTGTCCTACCAATCTTCAAATCACTCTCCTGTTTACCAACTTGGATGTGGAAGGTACCTAATTAAAAACGTGGGGCAGGGTGAGCTCAGGGTCCTCCTACTCTGCCATCTTCCCAAGCTCCCCCTGCTTTACTGATGTAATCATTGCTTCTATGTTTTGTAATCTCGATGATGGAGATGGTATTACCAATCCCCTAGTAAGACTTACACTAAGAATTTGCTTCTTTGAGGTTTAAATTTGTATGCATCTAGATTAATGAGTTTTATCTAATCTTTTAGAACTGCTCATGGTTACCTTCATTATAGTTTCTCATTAGGAAATAGACAATCCGAATTAAGTCAATCCTATTTTTCTCTGTTTTCCATGAAATTAAATCTGTGTCATTTACAAACGCTGATATTTTTCTTTTTTTAAATAAATGAAGAGATAAGCCAAAAGATTTTTTCTCTCTCTCTTCATGGTTGAATATTACATAAAGAATGTCTCCTCATAATGACTTTTTTTTTAGGCATAGAGGAAATTTTAGTTTTAAACCATGCTTTTTAGAAATGTTGTCAGAGCAGTTAATAAGATCTATAGTAATCTGGAGAATAACTATGAAAGTGTAAGTCCTATTAGCATATATAGTAACTACCCAGCCAAATCATCCACATTTGTGCTGCTCTTGGATCAAAGAAAAGTGACAGAACAATAAAACAGAAATGCTTATCCCATAATAATTGTGAGAAGAGCAATGCAGTAAAGATAAAACTCTTACTGATATTTCATTGTAGCAAATTTACTAGATTGATTTTGTTTTATATATTTTTTAGTGTTTATTTATTTTTAGAGAAAGAGAAGGAGTGTGTGGAGGGGCAGAAGTAGAGGGAGAGAAATTTCCAAGCAGGCTCCCCCTTGTCAGCACAGAGCCTGAGGCAGGGCTGCATCTCATGAACCCTGAAATCATGACCTGGGCTGAAATCAAGAGTCAGACACTAAACTGACTGAACCACCCCATCACCCCTTAGTAGATTGATTTTACATCATTGTCAGAAACATGCGAAAACAAATTAAGATAACTTCAATTAAAAGTCTGTCCTATAAAAACTATATTCCTATTCATTCTTTACTTTTTATTCTTTATAGCCCTCTCTACAAGCTTTCATCATATGGTCATTGAGAAGTAACTGTTCTGGGATCATTAATGGGTTCAAAGAATTTTGAAAATACTTGCTAACTATATTGTTGGGAAAGATCTCTCCAGGGCTGAAGAGCTGGTTTGTTTTTTTTTTTAATAGGTTTTTATTTTATTTTTGAGAGAGAGAGAGAGACAGACTGTGAGTGGGGGAGGGGTAGAGAGAGAGGGAGACAGAATCTGGAGTAGGCTCCAGGCTCTGAGCTGTCAGCACAAAGCCTGATGTGGGGCTTGAACTCACTGACTGCGAGATCATGACCTGAGCCGAAGGGATGCCCAACCAAATGAGCCACCCAGGCACCCCGAAGAGCTGTTTCTAAAACCTGTTCATGTTTGGTTAATTACCAACCTCACAATGTCATCTTAGGCTTATGATTTTCTTGATCTCATGTTCAACAACAGTCCACTAACAAATAAACCAAATCAACAGCCAACAATAGTAAAATTCTTGGTAAAAAATTGAAGGTTATATTTTGGTAAAAGGAGATCTGAAAGGAAATTTGAAGACCTAGACTTTTATAGGCTACCATTAATTGGTTAAATTTATAAATTTGTGAGACACCTTTTTTTTTTTTTTTTTAGCCAAATAATTCTGGAAGATTCAACCCAATGACCTTTAATTTCCTCTCAACCCCTATATTTTCTAGGAAACTTGGATGTGTCTTAAATATGTATAGACTCCCACAACCTACCCATTTTTGACGGGCAACTTATTTCTTCTTTGGGGAATCCTGAGTTAGGGTTAGGGTTAGGGTTAGGATTAGGGTTAGGGTTAGAAACAGATTCCACAGAGAGCACATCATTTAAGGCATGTCTCTGAAGTAAGACTATATACTTCTAAAGAAGTTTGAAGCAGTTCCTGGAAGTGTGTAAAAGAGATCACATGTGTATTTTAGACCATGAGTAACTTTGATTATGGATTATAAACTGATCTTTTTTGTCTTCGTTTCTTTAGTACACTGCAGGCCGCATAGTAGTTTCAGTATACATTCATAAATTAAATTTCTCCATTCCCTCAAAAATCCAGCCTTTAACAATTAGCTTCTATGTAAGGGAGCCCTAGAGGAAGTTAGGTTCTTAATTGTTATAGCAGTGCTTATCAGGAACTCAGTAGGTGTTCAGTAGCTCATTGTAATGATGGATGATGCCTATTTTTATGCAAGACTTGGCTTTATGTAGCTATTTGTCATTGCTTTTGATTATACATTTTTTGCATAACATCTCTTAGGGCTTAGAGACCAGTGATGTTATTTTATAAGATTATCCCCTTTAGTTGTATAGGGATGTTCTAAGATATTTAGAGCCCTTGTACTTCTACAATCTGGTCATCTTAACATAAATATTCTGTATAACTAGAGTAAAAATCTTAAAAAGCAATATCAAAGCAAATATCAGTAATTTTCTCAAATAAGATATCACCTTTCTTTCAAACGTACCATACAGCATTGGTTTTGGGCTTTCCCTTCCCAGAGATAACAGTGGATAGAGGTTACAGATAGCTGGAGACATAACTGGTGGCCTGTAGGTAGTAAATGGAATGTGGATATTTAGAGCTTATATATTAAAATAAATCAAAGCACTTTTAAAAATGTAATGACATAAATACCCACAGTTATGCAGTGACTTTGTGTACTTAATGAAACAATCATTTAATCAAATACGTTTTTAGACCTAGAATCTATTTGTAGTAGGTGCTAAAATGGTTAGCAGCTTTGGTCTTTGGGTTCAAATCTGTCTGCAACTATTCATCTTTCTTATTCTCCCAAACCCTTTCACCTTAAATGTAACAAGACATATAGCATGCTAGGAACATCGAACACCAAGCAAATACAAGCAATATCACCAAAAGGGTTAAGTATGTGCATTCACTCTGTTGTTGAATCTGATCACATAGTTATAGATCTTATTTGTTTATTTACTTGGTTGTTTACTTTCTATAGGCACTAGTTTTTATACCTATGAGTAATAAAAACAATGTATATCAGCAGGATGCTTTTAACTAATAAGTTAATAGATTGATCCCACACTGACACTTTGATTGTCAATCTATATTACTAGGACTCCTTAATATATCAAAAACTTCTAGTTACGTCAAGCTAAATGATGTACATGTTATGTTTTCCCAAGACTACCTGCTTTTAATACCTTTTTATACATTATAATCCCTTGAAACATATGTAATGTATAAATTAAATTAATTAAGTAAATTATTACATCAGGGACAACAACGGTAAAATACCACCTGCTATTTTGTTGATTTTTAATAAACACTAGGTTGTGAAGAAATATTAACTAGAGTATATACATGTGCATTTATGGGTAAACTAACTCACTACAGACAATATCTATTTCAGTGTATGACCATCACTATGATTTTCCAATATGATTGGAATTCATTAATTATGAATGCATAGTCCTTCAGTTTAAAATAAATTTAAAAGGATCTGCTAAACAAGTATGTCATAAGCTATTTACAAACTACAGTTATGCTCATTTATTTCTTGATTTCCAGACTTGAAACTGGATTACATGGTTAAGGTTTAAAAGGTAGTGCAGAATAATTCTTGTACTCATATACATCTCGATGAACAACTGCAGTAAGCATAAATAATAGCTGATCACCACAATCAAGACTTCTAAAAGAAATAAACTGCTGAGAATGCAAACATTGAAGGAGGAAACCTAACAGGAGACAGAGAATAGTAAGATCCAAGGAAGCTTATTCTTCCCTGTGCACTATTTTTCTCAGCGCTCATTAGGTTCATCAGTTTACAGTCTTTTACAAGAATACAATCTCAGTCAGTCATTGGCAAGAAGAAATATTTGGATGATTAGATTACATTCTTGTTTACATTAGTGATCTAATGTAATAATACTAAGCTTTGACAATACAGTTCACAAAGGCATAAAATCCTCAATTTACTGTCATTTCCACACTTGGTAAACTATGCAGATGAGTTATACTTACAACTTAACTTGTTGTGCCTCTACTATGTTATAGGTATAATATAGGTGTTGTGGACATATCTGTGAATAATAGAGATACTGTCTCTGTCCTCTTGGAGATTGCAGTCTACTAGAAATAGACATTTAAACCAGTAATTCCAGAACTGATGACCATGCCTAAAGAGAAACATAACCTTTTTAGGAAACTGTCAAAAGCATTTGCTGAAGGATTTTCTTTAAGGTTTATAGAAGAGATAAAAATTCAAGAGCTGTTTGGGTGATTGCAAGCTCTTAATATATATCTATGCATGTTTGATTTAGTGTTAGGAAGTCCCACAGATCGGAAAATACCAAAAGAAACAAAGAAGTCAATGTAATAAATTGAAACATGAAAATAGTACTGTTTTTCTTACACTTTAATTTTATTTATTTTTTTATGTTTATTTTTGAGAGAGACAGAGTGCAAGTGTGGGACGGGCAGAGAGAGAGGGAGACAGAATCTGAAGCAGCACAGAGCCTGTGCTGTCAGCACAGAGCCCGAGGCAGGGCTCAAACCCACAAACTGTGAGATCATGACCTGAGCCAAAGTCGGACACTTAACCAACTGAGCCACCCAGATGCCCTGTGTTTTTCTTATAGTTTTAAGGTAAAAGTTAAAATATAAATCTTTTCAGGATAAAAGTGAGCAGGACTATTTTAAAATGTATGTCTATATGGGATCTTCAAAGTTTAGAGCTGGCTCAAATAAAGTTGAGCATTTCTATAAATAATTGAAAATTTGATAGAGTGGATCTTTAATTTTTATAGGTTTTTATCATTAAAACGTTGTGCTCTGTTTTAAATCTGAATTCCCCAGTTTTTGGAAATAAACATGTTAATTGCTAATTACCAAACTCTAATGGCTGTATTGTTTTTTTTATCTTATATTTCAGAAAAGTTCTTAGAAAATTCAATTTATCATCGTATTTAAAGCCGATCTGCATTTAAGGATTTCCAGGAGGTTCAATAAAAGAGTATACTTACTTGAGGATGTGATAGTAGCTTATGTTGAAGTATCTGCATTTAGTTCAGGATAGTGTTCTTCTTGGGTGGCAATCAAAATGGTGTTGCCTGATGACATGGAGATACTTCCCATATACTCGGTTTGTCTATTGTTAGTACTTACCGGAAAATGCAGCTTAGATAAAAAATAGCCACACTACTTGCAAAAATAGAGCTGTAAGGCCTTAAAAATAATTTTTAAGATTTAACTGAAAAGAGTAGTTGCTATACATAGCATTTTACATTGATACATGTTCAGACTCACTGTGTTGAAATGATTTTCAGTTTGTGCCTTTCTGTTTTTCACCATTTCTCTGCTTTACATTCTGGTTCTAAGCCATATGTGGGGCAAATGCCAGCATCAAATTAGGATACAATTAATGATAATCATAGGGTCTTAATGAAGGGAAAACGGCTACGGTTTGCAGGCTATTCTAAAAACTTCATTATGTAGCAGAATAAACTAGTGTAAAAATGGTGTTTCCTGTTACAGACTTCTAAATTTTTTTAACGTTTTATTTATTTTTAAGACAGGGAGAGACAGAGCATAAACAGGGGAGGGTCAGAGAGAGGGAGACACAGAATTTGAAACAGGCTCCAGGTTCTGAGCTGTCAGCACAGAGCCCGACATGGGGCTTGAACTCAATCATGACCTGAGCCAAAGTCAGCCGCTTAACCGGTGGAGCCACCCAGGTGCCCCTCCTGTTACAGACTTCTAACCTGTTCATAATATAGAGCGGACAGTCATGCAGCTGACTGGGGTATAACAGGAAAAATATTACTGTAGGTGCATTAATTTAAAATGGAATTAGATTGTTATAAATTGAGAAGGAAAAATAAAGTATGAAATAGAAATATTCCTTTTGCTGCACTCAAATAGGGACTACAGGGCAATTTCAAATAAGAGATTTCCTGTTTTATTCAGCATGAGGTCACTTTATTTACTTTGTGTTTCTTTTGTTTTGTTTTGTTTTTGTTTTTTCTTTCTTTTTCTCTTCTGTATGTACTCTGGCAAGGTCAACAGTCTATCTGGAGCGTTCTACAGCCACACGTTTATTTTAAAGAACCAACTTTCTGTAGCGTTAAAATCCTTCCTTTGTCACTTATGAGATATTATCTTGCCTTTCTTCTTCTTGCCTGTTGTGTGTATGCATCCAAATAACAGATGGTCTATTTCCTCCAACTCGTATATGAGTCAGCAGACTGTGATCAGTCTATAGATACAGCATTATTTTTGACTTTCAAAATATATGCCTAATCTTCTTATTAATTGGATGATTTGACTATGAGAAGTATTTCTTGACCAAGGTTCAAATAGTTTACTGTATTATGTCAGTAATATATAATATGATATTTTGCTATTGCTAGTATTATTCAGTGTTAACTGGTAAAATATTGCAAAAACTAAGAAATGTCTATTAGAATTCAGTATCTTGAATAATTTAATAAAAGAGTAAGAACTAGATAATTATTTGAACTGTGGATGAGGGGAAAGTTGACCCAAATCAAAATTTTTTTGGGAGTTGAGCACGTTACATATGAAATAGAAAAAATGAAAATGGAATGGCAATAGAAAAAATGAAAATTGAATTGAAATTTAATTAAAGAGGAGCATACTCCAGAAATAAGTATAATACTCAAGAGTTAACACCATGTGCCCATTAGGCCATTATTTACCCATATTGTGTGAGGTATTTGTTTTCTAAAGAGAGATCTTTACAGATATTTTGTCCCAATCTCTCTCTTGATTCTTAACAATGAGGTCAGCAATGTAGATTATAGTCTTTTATATAATTTACAGTGTTTAATGCTATATGATTGCTGAGAATATATGAATTGTTTGCCAAGATGGTATATTCTAAAGTATCCTGTAAAATATATGTGCCAGGTTTCAAGGATGTGCAGTTTTTAGAAATATTTTCTTCTCAATAAGGTATATGTCCTCTGGATTCCTTCATGAGCCATGAAGCTATATATGGTATGAAGTAGAATCCCAAACCCTGACCATTGCCTATGACATAACTTTAGGATAGCCAAAGGAGGATGTGTTAGGAACAACATGTGTTTTTAAGATGTGATTTTTGGATAAATATTTAGTGAATAAACCAAAGAATGAAGACATTTGTTAGTGACCAGATTATCCTTATCCTTAATTACCCCAAATGCAGAGTGTCTTTTCAAAAACACAGCTCTTTCCATGTCATTTCTCTATTTTAACCCTCTGATGACAAACCATTTCCTTCATGGTAAAGTCAAATTCACAGTTAGTGTTGGTGTATTTCAGGGTTCTGTCCTTGGCAGCTTTCTCTGCTACTCTTTGTTTATTTTTCCTGCATAATTAAGTCTGTTTCCATGACTTTGGTTAATACTCATCTATATCTTCTATCCACACTTACATTTTTAAAACTCCGCTCTATAAATCTGGCACCTGCCATTTTATCAGCTAAAATTTAACCTCTCATGTCTCTATCGAACTCATGCTGTTATTTGCAAACCCAGCTATTCTTGACTCAATTTTATTCCACCATCACTGTAGTATTATCAAGGCCATGGTATAGTAGAAAACAACCAAAAAAATCTCAGTGCCTTAAAAAAACACAAGAATTTGTTCCATAAACTTAGAAGTCTACATCACTTGGCTGGGGATTTTGTTCACCATAGCTTTTAACTCAAGGACGTAGGCTGTTGAGGCAGAAACTATCAACAGTATATGTTAAAGGGAAAGAATATGGAACATCACACTCTGACTTCTAAAGTTTCCTCATGAAAAGTAGAGATGTTACTTCTGGAATTTCTTTAGATAAAGTAAGTCATGTAGTTACACTTTCCCACAAAGGGCAACTTCCATGTTCTTAGAGAAAGAACATAAATAATGTGTTGTAAAATCCCTAAAGACTATTATATCCACCCTCTTGCTTAAGCTATTCACTAAATACTTATCTTTACCCTTCTTGGCTAGAGATTATTGTTCATATTCTATCACCAAATATTATTAATGTCAGTTCCTAAGTATCTCTCATGTCTGTTTCTTCATCTCCTACTGCTACGCAAACCAGATAATATTTTCTGTAGACTACTGCATCACCTTTATTACTCTCTGACTCCAAATTTACCATGCCATAATCCATTCCCAATACTATAACTAGAGGATGTCCTAAAATATGGATTGAATTTTATCTGTCCTATTCTTACAATTTCTCAATACTATGGTTTCAATTCAATCTATAGTTTTAGTTCTAAGCCTCCTGGCTTGGAATACAAGGTATTTCATGGTTGGAACCTGGTCTCCTTTTCTATTCTCATCTCACACCTCTCCTCTGTGATACTTTTTTATGCTTCTAACATAATGCACTACTTGTTATTCTCCCCAAGCAAATCATCCCTTTTTATATTGTTAAACATTGTACACACTCTCTTTTTGAAAATGCTCTTGTTCTCAAACCTCTATTTATCTTTCAAGATTAATTTCAAACATAAGCCCCTTATCATGACTTTCTTGGCTTTTCCTTTCAAATGGCGGAATTAATTTCCTGAGCCTTTGCTTTCATATACTTGAACACTACACAGCTCTATTAATCCATTTCTTAAGTTGTATTCAAATATATATATATGTGCCTGTGAGTTCCATCAGGGCCAGGATTGCACCTTATCCATAGTCTATGGCATGGGATAGACACTCACCAAACATTTCTGGAATTTAAACAAATTTTTATTATGCTACCCCTTTGGAGCTGTTTTACCAGGTATTACCTCAGAGTGTAATACAAGGATTAAAAGGAAGGTGGCTAGATCTTAGGAAACCAAATTTTTTTTTCAACAATAATTTTATTTGGAGTATTATTCAAATTACTTTTTAGAAATTGGGTTTAAGTAACACTATTCCAAAAATACTATTATTTAAGCAACATTTATGAACTGCACATAAAACTTCTCATTTATAAAACAAATTGCCTAATAATGTAGCTTAAAATGTAAGTTTTAATGTTTAATATGTTAGTTTGAATCCGATTTATAGGATTTTAGAAAATATCATGACCATCTGTTTTTTCAGTTGGTATTCCACTGGTATCTAAAATATTAGACCCACTATTTAATCTTCCTAATGATTAGGTACACGGTCAAGAAATCATTATAACCAATGCTGTTTTACATATTGTACAGCAAAGAACTAGATATGAGAAAGTGTAGTAGAAATAAAATTTCCCGGCAAGGTTGATTCACAATTGTTGGAATATTTCAAGCAGTGATACCATACAGTTAAAAGAGTGGACCAATGTATGCTTGGCTTGAAGTTAACAACATGAAAAATTAAGGCATCACACATTGCCAATTGCCTGAGATATTCCTGGAAAAGGTTTTTCCCAGAAATAAAATGACAGAAAGGCATAATGATTGTCCACAAGACGCTTTTAGTCTAGTAACAGAGACAAAAAATACATATAAGTGATTTCCACTGAGTAAATATAGAAATGGTAACAATTATTATAGGTTCTTCATCAAGTCATTAATTCTTTCAACAGCCACCAGAATTCCATGTTATTATTCCATTTTGCAGGTAAAGAAAATCAGAGAGTAACGGTAATTTATGTGCTCTTTCATAGCTAGTCAGTAAAAATGCAATCTAGGTCTGGATTTCTTCTGAATCCATGCTCAATGCTGTCCTAGCTTTCCATAAGGACCATTGCATCCTGATTGGTAGCAATTACCATTTATACAATGAGCCCTTGCTACTTGCATCCTACATCCTTCCTTTATTTGGGTAACTTAAAATCAAATGAAGATGCTTTAATCAAATACTTCAACAACCAGGAATGCTATATTGATTATTATTCTATGTCTTTCCACCATTTTCTTTGAAAGCAAAAAAAGTATTGTATATTTGGCAAGGTCGTTTGGTAAGGAATACTCTAGATGTTGGTAGATTAGGTCATTGACTGTGTGACCAAACTCACAAAGGTTCATTATTCACATATGAGATTTTCCAAGGAGAGCAGGGAGGTCCTAAGCATTTCTGAAAATTACTTGAGAGAGCAAGAAAAGGAGGCTGGCCTAGGGTTCTTATGGTAGTTAGACAGTGTGACCATTCCTGCACATGTTTTGAACTTCACAATGGTGGCAAATGAGAGAGTACTGGACTTGCCCAACTATGGGGTAAAAGAGGAAATATATGGCATAAGGTTTAAAAGCTGTCAGCAGTCAAACATCAAAAATGAAGTCAGTCTTTCTTACAGATATGTTTTCCACTTTACCCTACAATGTCATCCTTTTCACAAGTTTAAGGCAGTCCGTTTTTTAGCCTATATAGAAAGAGTTAGAATTCTTACCTTCCAGGGTGGCTCAGTCAGTACCTGACTCTTGATTCTGGCTCAGGTCATGATCTCATGGCCACGAGATTGAATTCCATGTTGAGCTCCATGCTGGGCATGGAGCCTGCGTAAGATTCTTTTTCCCTCTCTTCCTGACCCTCCCCTGTGGTTCTATCTCTCTCTCTCTTTCTCTCTCTCTCTCAAGAAAAAGAAAAAAAAAAGAATGCTTACAATCCAGAACAACAACCACAGTTTTGCCTCTTTACAAGTGGTCACTAAAAGGTGTAAGATTTCCTTCTGACTTTATCCATGAATGAGGAAAACCAGAGAAATGACATGTGAGAAGAAAAGATAATAAATTATAAAAGTAAATCAGTTTCAAGATGTGTAATTCTTTGGCACTGCGAGTAGGGAGCAGAAGCATTTGCTTATGATGTACCTTTTCTTTTCCTGATCTTTGTGCTTAATTGTAAGCATATTAACATTTACACATTTGTACTTATTAGCAGTTTTTCTTTACAGATATAATTATAGTAAATTATAATATTGTTGTAGGTGTTTAGAACAAGGATATGTTTAATCTAAGGTCTAATGTGAAAACTTGAACATTACTGATGAAAGGACTTCTCAGCAGGTCTTCAATTAATTTTTCCCCGTTCGCTGCATCATTGCAATGTTACTGAAAGGAAAAGGATAATTACAAATTTGGCGATTGTCTTTTGGAATTATATATTATGTTTTAGTTTCCTTTATTGAAAAGTTAACATTCTTTGTAATTCCTCTGGGGCAAATCATAGATGAGTGTGTGAATCAATTCACTTAAAATAAATTCTACATATAGTCATATTTTGTAGTATAGCTTCAAATATAGTGATTATTATACTGATGGTATTAAAATGGATAAGGTAGGGGCGCCTGGGTGGCGCAGTCGGTTAAGCGTCCGACTTCAGCCAGGTCACGATCTCGCGGTCCCCGAGTTCGAGCCCCACGTCAGGCTCTGGGCTGATGGCTCAGAGCCTGGAGCCTGTTTCCGATTCTGTGTCTCCCTCTCTCTCTGCCCCTCCCCCATTCATGCTCTGTCTCTCTCTGTCCCAAAAATAAATAAACGTTGAAAAAAATAAATAAATAAATAAAATGGATAAGGTATATTTTTTATATTATTATTATGTTAATTTTCATTCTAAATAATTGTAATACCAGAAACATAATTATAGTCCACATTTTTATTAGAGTTCCAATATTTGATGTACTTCAATGCAATGAAAAATTTCATTGTTCTGGGGAAAATCTAGTAGATTTTATAGGTACTACATATAATGTGAAGTTATATCTAAGTATTTACTATAAATTATCTCACACAAAAGTAAATAATGTAAATGAATTTCTGGATATAAATTTTTTTATAACTTTGGAAAAACTATCTTCATTCTTACATTTCAAAGAGAATAAATATAAATATATGATTTATTTTAACAACTTTAATTTTTGGATACAAATATGAATTTAAATATAAGATAAAGAAGAGGTACTAATTAGGAAATGTGTCCTCTGTTAAGAAATTGCATTGGGTTTAGGTTACTTAAGCTGCTAACTGACTTCAACCTCATATAAAAGGTAAATGAAGCTTTTGTCCCCACAATAGTTAGAACTCTATCATTGTGTTTATTTATTCTCTGAGATATGATATTTAAAACGTTTTGAGAAATAACTTTACAGTTTCTATGCCAGAATAGCTATCATCTGTTTTATTAATAAGTAGTCCATTGTTTATTAGAAGAATTGATTCACACAATGAATAATTTTATGAGGATTGAATTTACAACGATGATGAAACTTAGCAGTTATAGATGCAGACTGACTTTTTATTTTTTATTTGTATCTTTTTGGCATAACCCTCCTATTTATAGAGAACCATAGTTACCACAATTTTCAGGAATAGTAGTTACATAATGGAACTACTTAAAATATTGATGAAAAAATACTTCTGTGCTATTAACATTTTCTGTTCTAACAAACTATACTGAATGGTTTTTAACTCTATTTATAGTAATTTAAGGTCTTGCAAAGATGTCTCAGATCACACTATTAATTTGTTTTTTTGTCATGAGTGATGTTACTTCCATGAGAATATATATGAATTAACAGTCCTGGACTTATTTATGATCTATAATTAATTAAGTCATAATCATTCTTTTACTTCCTGATATTAACAGAGAAGAGAATTTTTTTGGAATATAAATATAAGAAAATGTAGGAGGCTAAGTAAACTTAGTAATTATTTGCTTTCATTGGATTTAGATTTTCTCAGAGAAACAATTGTCCCTTGCAATTTTCAAAGTAATGTTTGTTATATTATTTGATCTTTACTAAACTTAAGTGGAGTAGATTTTGCCATCATTATACCAATTTTACAAATGAGAAATTTGAGCCTCAGAAGGGTTAAGTATCTTTTTGGAGATCAGAATTTAAATATTCATTCTTGCAACACTTTACTGAAAAACCATCAAACTCTGGGCATGCTCTGAGTACTAAGGATGTAGACATAAACAAAAAGTCTCTGACCTAATGGAATTTGCATGAGTAGGAAAGACAAACAGAAACCAGACACATCAATAAATATGTAGCTGCATGTGTTGATAAAGAAAGTGAAGAAAAATAAATTTGGAAAAAAGAATATAGAATATGTTGTGGGAAACAATATTATTTTAGATAGAATGGGTAGGGAAAGTTTGACAGAGAAAGTGGCATTTATGCAAAGACATGTATTAAGTGGCTCAGTAAGCCTTGTGAACATGTGGGAGAACAATAATCTCATGAAAGGAAAAATAGAAACAAAAAGGTTGGAACTTGGAGCATATTTAGCTTGCTGTAGGTGGATCATGAAGGTCTTATGGGCTGTAGGAAAGTGTCCAGATGTTATTCTGAGAAACATAGGAAACCACTAGAGAAAGTTTAACAGTGAACTGTTTACCATTTATGTTCACTCTGGTTGATTGGAAGGAGGCCTAAATCTAAATGACATGCATACTGACCAATCACGGTGATCAACATCCATAAAAACCTCATATTTTCATACTGATGAGTAAACAGATGACTATCAATCAAACTTCCCCAGAAAAAGGTGAAGCATTTTAAATGCTTACTGATAATTAATAAGAATTGGTAGGCAATTGACCGAAAATTAATACTTCTAATCCTGTGCTCTTTTTATTATCCAGTGCTCCTCAATTACTAAGCAAAATGTTATATTCACTGCTCAACAGAGTTTTAACTTATTTTCTACATATTAATATTAGAGTTAAGAAGACAATTCAAAATTTGATTTGAAAACTTCTTTCTTACAAAAATTTGTGATTTTTCCCATAGTAGAATTTATGCAGAAAATACTAATGATTTTTATTTAAAAAAAAAACCGCTTTGATGGCAAAAAGGTTTTTCTCAGCCTAAAAGCAAGGAAAGAATTTAACTTTAAATTTTTTTCTTGGGGCGCCTGGGTGGCTCAGTCGGTTAAGCGTCCGACTTCGGCTCAGGTCATGATCTCACAGCTTGTGTGTTTGAGCCCCCTGTCGGGCTCTGTGCTGACAGCTCAGAACCTGGAGCCTCTTCAGATTCTGTGTCTTTCTCTCTCATTCTGCTCCTCCCTCACTCACACTCTGTCTCTCTCTGTCTTTCAAAAATAACCATTAAAAGACAATTTAAAAAATAAAAAAAAATTAAAAAAATAAAATGTTTTCTTGAGACTACATTGCCAATATATAACAAAAAACCTGAAAATTGTGTTATGTTTCTAATCTTTTACTCTCTTAATCAATTTTTAGCAGTGTAACTCAATGAAATAATCAGACATGGAACATCATAAACACAGTAATTATGACTCCATTTTATTTAAAGTAGTAAGAACATAAAATTAAAAAAGTAAACAAGAAAAACAGATAATGAAATAAAATAAATTGTATTATGATCACATGATGAAATACTATGTCATCATTAACACCCATACTTTCACTAATATTTAAAGTTATGGTAAAATGTTTAGAATTCATTTAAGCTTGACATGGTGTCACAAAATAGTATATGGGATAGTACACAAAATAATTTTTAGGGTATGCTTTCAAACATTTCGAGTATGAAATTATCAAAAATTAGAATTAATTATAAAAGATAGGATTATAATCTGTTGTTAATTTATTTCATAAATGTTTTCTACTTTGTATTTCTTCTATAAATATGTATTAAATTTGACCAGAATGAAAGAAAACCAAACTGAAAATAAGAAACTAAAAAATAATATGTTTGGTTTGTGTGTGTGTGTGTGTGTGTACACACACACACACACACACATATATGTGTCTTGGGATATCACATATCATATATATCAGTTCTCATTTTTTGACTAATGTGTCCCCACCACTGCCACTTTGTTGCTAACATTTACATAATATATACTGACAAAAAGATTAAGAAAGCAAGATTAAAGAAACAAAATTTACACAGATAGGTTCATCTTACTGTTCAAAGCTTCTTATATTCACCCAAACTGTTACTATTATCTTGGACCTATTTTCCATCATAGTATCTTGGACTAGAAGTTGTCTACTAGAAAATGAGAGCATAGGCCAAATGGCAATTTCATGCTCGCAATTTGCTTATACTTCTGAGTAGAAGTCAAGTTTGAAAGTAGTTAAGCAGATTATATAATAAAAAAATTTAATATACATCTATTTAAACCACTGACACCAATTCTGAGAGGAGAGTTTCAGGAGCTTATTAGGAAGAGAAATACCACATGTTAAAAGATTACTTATTTCTTAGTTTTAATTATTTAGAAGCATTTGTTTAGTAAACGTCACATACTCTAATTTTAGACTGAAATCATGCCTAATTTTACATATGATTTCGCACAACTGTTTTTCCATAAGTTCAGTTTTCTGTTATTCGACTAGAATAGAAGTATGATTTGGATTTATATCTCTTGAAAAGCATTAGTATCTTTATCAGTTTACAATTGAGAGTCAGGTTTTATGTAAATTATTGTCACAAAATACATTTTTAATTTTTTTAATATTTACTTATTTTTGAGAGAGACAGAAGGAGACAGAGTGCAAGCAGGGGAGGGGAAGAGAAAGAGATAGACACAGAACCGAAGCAGGCTCCAGGCTCCGAACTGTCAGCACAGAGCCCAACATGGGGCTTGAACTCATGAACCACGAGATCATGACCTGAGCAGAAGTCGTATGCTTAACTGAGTCAGCCACCCAGGGGCCCCTCAAAATATATTTTTTAAAAGTCTCTTTTTCTTAATGTTTATTTATTTTTGAGAGAGAGAGAGAGAGAGAGAGAGAGCAAACAAGGGAGGGGCAGAGAGAGAAGGAGACACAGAATCTGAAGTAGGCTCCAGGCTCCAAGCTGTCAGCACAGAGCCCGAAGCAGGGCTCGAACTTATGAGCTGTGAGATCTTGACATGAGTCAAAGTCTGATGCTTAACTGACTGAGCCCCCCAGGCACCCCTAAATTTAAAAAAAGATACATAAATTTTCTACTATGCGATTATAAAATAATTTCGTAAATGAATGCATTTTTGCTCTTAACAAGTAATAATTAATCTTTCAAGTTTTATTTCTAGTAATTTCATTCTTTCACATTTCTGATACCATAAAACACAGGTCATCATAAAATACTCAAATGCCATAACATAAAAGGCCTTTTTAATATTATAATTCTAGACAGAATTAATAAGCAATATATAGCTATAGGGTCAACAGAACCTTTAAGGTATTTTGAAAGAAAAGTATTTCTTAAAAACAAGTTCACTCAAAATGAATTACTACTTTTAAGTATGTATCTACCTAATTATTCTATTAAATATTCAAAAATATAAATCACTTGATAGTCCCTCAAATTTCACATTTTACATTAAAATTTCTAAAGCTCCAAATATTTTGACCCATGCCTCTACCATAGGAGCTTATTCTTTGTTGGCATCCAAAGACTTAAGAAATTCTGTCATGTGCATGAAATTTTGAAGGGAAATTTTGTAAAGAAAGCCTAATATGGACATACCTTAACCTTAACTATTTCATATAAATAAATTTGTCACTTTGGTTAGCATTTTTCAAGTGAAACTGTAAGGAAACATAAATGTACACTTATTAATACTTATATAAACAGGTTTTATTATGGAAATGTAAAGGAAAGTTGAAGAATAGAAGGACAATTAGATGACAAAATAGTATAGCATAAAGTACTTGTGTGGGAAAAACAGCATTACGAAGTCAGAGATCCCAGGAAAACAAATTAACTTGTTTCCACCTCCCCTCACTTGAAGAGCCAGGAAATATTTGTTGACTATGAACCACAGGTTTGAAAGAAGCCCTTAAGCTGCCTGTGGCCATAACAATGGCCATAGAGTCTCTGAAGGCAGAGAAATCTCAAGGATTGCCTGGCAGCAGCTTCATGCAATAGACATGCTATCGCTACTGTCCCTATCTGCCTTGCACACATATCCCTTTGCCCAGCCCAACTGCCCTAATGGAATCCTCTTTCTTGGTTACAAATGGGCATGTGGCAAGGT
Organism: Herpailurus yagouaroundi; assembly: GCF_014898765.1. Lineage (NCBI taxonomy): Eukaryota > Metazoa > Chordata > Mammalia > Carnivora > Felidae > Herpailurus > Herpailurus yagouaroundi. Next base: position 4,788,751 of record NW_024412469.1, read on the forward strand.
TTGAGTCAATCATGGTCACAATGATCATGTAGTTGGGTCAAATAGGGCCAATTGGAGTCCTTTTCTAGGAGGTTCACTACAAGATCTTGACAGGAAAACTTATTTTCTTCTGGTTAGCTATTCCAGAATAACTTGAGAGCTGCCTTTGGCTGTTTTCTGCCTGGATAACTCAGTAAGAGAAAAGGAGGCCAAATGTGGAGAAACAAAAAGTAAGATTTAAAGAGTAAGAGAGGAAGATGCCCTAGTCTTAAATTCCCAATTTCTTCAGGTCCATTTTTCTCCCATCTGCTGTGCTAATGAATAGATATGCAGGCTAGGAGCTGTTAATTGTGCCAAGACTTATTATTCATAGCCTTGAAGTGGGGACCACAATTACAAGGAAGTTTAAGAGAGATGGAGTATTTTGGTATTAGAAAATCTAATAGATGAAATCAAGCTGATTTTTAATAAGTGAAAGCGACACATAAAAATGGTCAACTATTATCCTCCTTGATTTGTCCGTAATGTCTCACAGTATATTTATTATCTGAAAATTTAATTTTAAATTACCAAGTTAAACTTATGTTTAACATTCTATTTGTATTCTCCATGGCTGCATTTATAGTATTTGTCATACTTTAGGAAAATATATTGTTCAGTGGCCATGACTGTGCTTAGAATATTTCCTTTTAACCCCAATATAAAAGGAGCTTTGGTTTATAGCCATATGAAAAGTGCAAAACCATCCCTCTAAATTTTGATAAGCAAAAATATGATGTAAGGAGTACAAATTATTACCATGGACCACTGGGAAGGAGTCAGCAAAGAGACTGTCAACATACTATACAGGAATAGATGAGTGCTTAAGAAACCAATGACTGCATATCCACCTAATTGTTATAATGTCTAGGTCAGCAATTCCTAGTGATTACATCCTTGTGAGACAGATGATTATAGAGACCCATACTTAAGTTGTTTATGATGCAATGAGGACACTTAAAAACCTGAAAATTGTTTTAAAAATATTTTTGTATGTTGCAAATTTTAGAGAATTCTGCAAGATCTGCTTTTTTTTTTTACTACACTGCCTGATTTACCCCCATGAAAGCAGATACAATACCCTTATAAGTGGATGCAAACATGAAAGTAAAGCAATCATTTCTTGATAAGTTAGAGAAACTATTAACAATAGCTGAAAGATAATAAATAAAATAGTCACAATAAAGAAGGTATCATTGCAAAAACAAATCCCCAGCATATTGTCTATTATTTTCCCTTTTAACACTGATCTACAGTTCTTCCAGCTACAGTGCTTGGAGCCATTTACCCTTTACAGTTGTTCTAATTATGTCTATCAAATGTGATGCATGTTTAATTGGATTTTAATAGGATTGTAGCTCCTTCTTTAGCAGCCAGTTTAACAGGAGACTAATTTATTCCTGATAAGGTAAGGGGTCTTCAGTTCCTCCTACTAAATAAGAATTGGAAATGTGTTTGAAAACCAGTGTCTTGGGTGAAGTTCCTGTTCTGAATGAAAATCCCTATAAATCAAAGTGGGTGATTATTTTGTCCATGTTCCAAATGGGTTGAGAACAGATATTAAAATGTTTAATAAGCCTACCTTTGAAAAGTATTGCTTAAAAATTGCTCCCTAAAATTTTCTTCAAGTTAATTACACACTGGGTACAAATTTTCATAAAAATATTGTAATGACAGGTACATTTCCTGCTTGAGGGAAGGAAGTCTAAACCAATAACAAATTAATTCTGTGAAAACATGAACAAGCTAGCTGACCAACAGTTGTTGTATTCATCAAAAGAAAGAACATTGACATGTAAAGAAGGCATAGAATTTTTAAACAGTAGTTTCACAGCAGTTGAATCCATTACCATGTGAAGTTTTTTTTTTTTTTTCTATCTTGTTCTATTAGGTTCTTAGGTATTATTTCTGGTAAGGATATATTAAAAAGTATTCAGTTATGTCAATGCAGCATGGTGCTTTATGTGGCTGAAACTTAACCATAATCCCTGATCACATACTTATCTATCTCAAGAGAGTTAGTTTCCATTTTGATAGTGATGACAGAACAATGAGTAGGTGTTAATCATTACATTGTCAGAACAGTCACCTAGATGTTTGAATAATAATCTGAGCCATCTTTGGAAAAGCAGATACTACAGGAAACAAGGGGGAATGTGGTTCCAATAATAATGTGCCTCTATCATTAATACACACGAATGCCTTTTTTAACCTATATTAAGAAGGTGTCATTATTTTCACCCTTTCAAATGTTGGAATAATTGAAGGTGACTAAAATTAGTGTATATTTAGGTGAGTTGATGAAATAAATTTTGAAAATTTCAAATGAATCACAAGACCATTATATGTGTCTATTTGTTACCAACATCCTGTTTCTCATACTATTTATTCTATAAAATATATAAAGCTACTTTGAAAATACCTCATTAATACTTATCAACCTTCTGTGCTTAATTGTGTGAAAGAGGGAAACAGCAAATTCAGTCATGAAAACAAAATTCATTATGTGAGTTGCAGGTGCAGGCAAACTAAGAAAAACCAGGACACCTTTAAAAAAATCAATTAAGAATTTTAAGACTTCTTTTTCCAGAACCCTTGATCATAAGGCATCAAGATCAGTACATGTCTGTTCATTTAGATTTTGATTAAAACCACGAAAATATACTTTGAACATATGAAAGTTGCCTACACCATTAGTTTTTGAATTCTGCCATGGTTCTGAGGCCAGCAAAGCATAAGTTCCTGACTTTCATTTTGTCTCATGGCTTTTCTATAGAGCATGGCATGAACTAATTTCTGTAACCTCCTGTAGCAAGGGTGTAAATCAAGGAGCTACGTGATAGGATGCAAAGGGGAACAAATGACCCCTACCCTTAATTAGGCCAGATATTTCTTGCAGAGAAAGAATATATACATAAAACATAACCCTACAAGAGAGCATATGAAAATGTCAGTTGAATTTAGATCTACTTTTAAGTTCTGCAGGAATTAGATTTCTAGCCAACTTCCATAATTTTAATCTTTATTCTGAAAAATTTTCACTTGTTACTATTCACCTTCAGGTGTTTATGAATTCCCTGCACTCTTGATGTGTCCAGCAAATCCTATCTTTTCCCATCTGGTTCACCAAACCATCCAGAACTAACATCTCCAGAAGTGTGCATGCCAGGGTAAACATAAGTATTATATTTTAAGTCAGCATCTCTTGGTTTCTGGTTCTGGCTCTGTCAGTTAAGAGTTGTGTGATTTTGAATACATTACTCACCATCTGTAAGACTTGCTATCCACAGCTACAAGATGTGGATTATAATGGTATCTACTTCAATGTTGTTTTACTGAATGAAGCAAACCATTCAAGACACTTAGTACACTGCCTGGCTCATAGTAAGTACCCAGGTGTTGGTTGGTTGTTGTTGGTGGTGGTGGTCATATAGTCATCTATCTACAATTTTTTTTGTTTAAATTGAATCTGAGAACAGCACACACTAACATCTGCATTGTGGCTATGAACTTTCTTGAGCAAACCTACTGTTGCTCAAATGTTGATTGCTCTAATGACTTGATACGATAAAGTAATGGCAACCGTATACTCTTAATATGCAGTGCTTTCTTTTTTTGGTAATTATGATAAATCATGGTAGAGTTCAAAGGTTATGAGTAAGATGCATTTACCTAGAATTATGGCTGATATTTCTTTGGTCTTGGCAATGTGATCTATGGGCCAATATTATCATTTAAGTATGAGCAGTTTTGTTATTTATTAATACAAAAAAGGGCTATTAACCTTTTATTTTTGATTTTACTAACCAATGTGTCAAATTTGTATGAAAACCAGAAAGATTTAACGTAATTCCAAGGTCATACCATTAATTTTGTTTGTGTGATTTGGCAATGATTTCTTGACTATGATACCAAAAGTACAGGGAACAAAAGCAAAAGTAGACAAGTAGGACTATATCAAACTGAAAAATTTCTGTACAGAAAAGCACCAACATAAAAGGCAATTTACAGGAAGGGAGCAAATATTTGCAGACCATATATCTGATATGGGGTTAATATCCAAAATATTTAAAGAATTCCTACAACTCATTAGCAAAACAAACAAAAACAAACTCAACTCAATTCAAAAATGGGCTAAGGACTTCAATAGACATTATTCCAAAGAAGACATAGAAATAGTGAGCAGGTATATGAAATGATGTTCAACATCACTAATCATTAGGGAAATGCAAAACAAAATCACCCTGAGATATATCACCTCATGCTTGTTAGAATGGCTATTATCGAACATAAATAAATAAATAAATAAACAAACAAGTGTCAATAAGAATAAGGAGAAATTAGAACTCTTGCACACTTCTTTGGGAATGGAAATTGGTACGTCCATTATGGAAAACAATTCAGGCATTCCTCTAAATAATAAAAGTAGAACTTCCACATCATGGTCCAGCAATTCTACTTCTGAGTATATATCAAAAAGATCTGAAATCAGTAATTTGAAAAGATATCCACTCTTCTGTGTTCATTACATACTTATTCACAATGGCCTAGATATGTAAAAGACCTAAATTTCCATCCAAAGATGAACTGATAAAGAAAATGGGGTATATGTATATGATAGAATGTTGTTCAGCCTTAAAAAAATAAACCAATCTTGCAATATGTGACAACATGGATGACTTTGAAGACCGTATGTTAAGTGAAATAAGCCATTACAAAAGGACAAATATTCAATGATTCCACTTACATGAGATACCTAAAATAGTCAAACTCATAAAAGTAGAGAGTAGAATGGTGGCTGCCAAGAGTTGGGGGAAGGGGTAAATAGGGAGTTGTTCAATGGGTATAAATCTGTAGTTATACAAGAAGAGTAAGTTCTATAATTGGGTATACAACATAGTGTATATAGGTAACAACATTGTGCTGTGCACTTAACCTGTTAAGAGTGTAGATATCATGTTTAGTGTTCTTAGCACATATACTCAACAAGTTGGTATGAGAAAACTTTTGGAGGTAATAGTTTATTACCTTGGTTGTGGTGGTGGTTTCACCAGTATATGCATATGTCCAAACTATCAAATTGTATACATTATATATGTGCAGTTTTTGTATGTCAATCATGTCACTAAAGTGGTTAATTAACAAATAATATAAAATAAAATAAGTGTATAATTGGGTACTTAAGTTTAGGGGTTGTGAATGTGTGTTCTGAAGTCCAATGTCCTGAGTTGAGATTTGACCCCCACCACATCCTAGCTATATAATCTTGGGTAATGTGGTTAATCTGTTTCTAACTCAGTTTATTCATTCATATTTAAAATGGGAATATTGACAGTGTGTCCCTTACAGCATTATTTCATGGTTGACAAGAGATTGTGTATATGAAGCCCTTAGCATAGTACTTGGCACATTGTAAGTACTCAACAGGTTTTTGCAAATATTATCCACAATAAGAATATGTTCTGTGTGATGAGCATTGTACAGTATGCAAGCCAGAGAAGGGTACTAAGGGGATGTAAAACAGGAGGTATAACTTTGTCTAGGCAGTTAGCTAAACAAGGGCATGTTGAGGGGAGAAGGGTTTTGAAGCCAGTTTGAAATACTGGCTTGAGTAAGTCTTTTCCCAAGACAGGACAAAAATATGATATGTTTGAAGAAATTAAGAATGATCATGTGGTTGGAATATAAAGAATGGATTCAAGGGTAGGGAGTGGGTTGTGATAATACATGAGGCTATGGAATTAGGCAGCAGCCAAACTGAACCTATTGCTTTAAACCATACATGAAGTTTCATTCTTTAACTTAAGTGCAATAGAAGGTAACTAAATGGCATTGAACTTGGGCATTACATGATCATATATATGCTAAAAAATAAATAAAATAAAAATAAATAGAGAGGACTCCTGGCTGCAATAAATAGGAGGCAAGACAAAGTTGAAGCAAGGAGATTCCTTAAAATGTATTGTAGTAATCCAAATATGAGATGATTTTAGCCTCTTTTTATTAGGCTATTAGTTTGTATTAGATTATTGAAATTTGGACTAGAGAGAAGTGAATGCATTGTAGTAGTTTTCAATAATACAGGTTATATATTAGAACTCCCTGGTTTTTAAAATTATTATTATTAATCTGATATTTAGGACCTACATCAGACCAATTTATTCAGAATTTCTGGATATGGGACTCAGGGACTACATTTTCTTTTTTTTTTTTAATTTTTTTTTTCAACGTTTATTTATTTTTGGGACAGAGAGAGACAGAGCATGAACGGGGGAGGGGCAGAGAGAGAGGGAGACACAGCATCGGAAACAGGCTCCAGGCTCTGAGCCATCAGCCCAGAGCCTGACGCGGGGCTCGAACTCACGGACCGCGATATAGTGACCTGGCTGAAGTCGGACGCTTAACCGACTGCGCCACCCAGGCGCCCCTCTGATTCTTTAAAGTAAGAGGATGGATAATGGTAACGTTTATTGAGACAGGGAATGTAGGGAGAGAATAAGTTTTTGATAAGAAGGTAGATTCTGCGTGAACATGTTGAGTTTGCTGATCCTATCCAAATGCAGGTGCAGGGGAGGCAGTTAAGTTTGAGATCTGACAGTGAGAAGAAATACCAGGTATGAAGGTGGGTAACTGGGAAGGATTTTGTATAGATAGAGAGTACCTGATATTATGGAGTGGATATAGCCTACAGAAAAAAGTTTACAGTGAGAAGGCTAAGACTAAATCCTGAGGAATGCCAACATTGACTAGTTAGAGGAAAAAGAATCTAGAAAGAAAACAGAATGAATGTTGTAATGTATTTGAAGCCAAGGAAATAGATTTCAGGAAGTAGGTTGTGGGCAAATAGTTTACTTCTGCTAAGAGATACAGTAATAAAATACTAAATGTTTACATTTTCACCTGGAAAAATCCAAGTCTGGTGCAATTCAATGTGTCTCTTTTTCTTATCTACACAAAAACAGCACAAAAAGTGTCCAGAGGAAAAGAAAAAGCAAGAAAGAATAAAACATAACCCTACGAATTTTCCTTGGATATTTGATTTTTTCATATTCTCACATTTTCTCTTCAAATTCACATCTTCTCTTCACCCCTCAGTCTTCCAGTGTTCATTCCCCACTTGTTATATTTAGATTAATTCATTTTACTAAGAAAATAGAAGCAAACACAAGATAACTATTTTACCTTCCCAATTCTTTCTCTTGCCTATCTGCATTAGTGCTCATAATCTTTCATTTTCTTCCCTTTATCATGGAGAAAAGCCCTAACTCTATTTCATGCTAGTCCCTTCAGTTTTAAACTGAATCTTAACTTATTTCATCAAAGTTTACTATTGCTGTGAACCTACCTCAGTCCTGTGTCACCATTTCCTCCTCTCTCAGACTCTCATCTGTCCCCTTAGTGCTTTTTTCTACATTAATATGCAAACAAATCTCTCACCTGAAAATGGTCATCCTCCTTTGACCTCAAACTGCCTTTATCCACCTCATCATTTATTTTTTGTCTTTAGTGCATACCAATAATAATAAAAAAAAACTTTATTTTTTAAAAGTAGCTTTAAATTCACAGCAAAATTGAGGGGAGCGTGCAAGGATTTCCATATACCCTATCCCTCACCCACATGCAGTGCCTCTCCCTTTATCAGCACACCATCCAGAGTAGTACATTTGTTACAACTGATGAACCTATAGTAACACATCATAATCACCCAGATCCATAGTTTACATTCGCTCGTGGTGTAGTGCATTCTATGGGTTTGGACAAATGTGTAATGACATGTATCCATCATTATACACAGTATTTTCAGTACCCTGAAAATCCTCTGTATTCTACCTATTTATTCCTGTCTGCCTTCCTCAACCACTGATCTTTCTAACTGTCTCCATTATTTGGCCTTTTCCAGAATGTCATATAGTTGGAACCATACCATACCATCCAGTATGTAGCTTTTTCAGACTAGCTTCTTTCACTTAGCAATATTTATATAAATTTCCTCCATGTTTTCATGGTTTCATAGGTCATTTCCTTTTAATGATGAATACTATTCCATTGAATAGATAGAACACAATTCATTCACCTACTAAAGTATGTGTTGGTAGCTTCCAAGTTTTGAAAATTATGAATAAAGATGACATAAAAATCTGTGAGCAGATTTTTGTGTGGATATAAGATTTTAACTCCTTGGGTAAATATCAAGGAGCATGATGGCTGGATCATATGATAAGAATATGTTTAGTTTGTCAGAACTACCACCAAACTGTCTTCCAAAATGACTGTACCAATTTACATTCCCATCAGCAATGAAGGAGAGTTCCCATTGCTCCACATCTTCAGCAGCATTTGGTGTTGCCAGTATTCTGGATTTTAGTAATTCTAAGAGATATGTAGTGGTATCTCATTGTTGTTTAAATTTGCATTTCTGTGATGACATATGATGTGGAGCATATTTTCATATGCTTATGTGCCATCTGTCTATCTTCTTTGGTGAGGTGTCCGTTAAGGTCTTTAACTCTATTATTTTTAAAATATTTTTTTCAGTTTATTTATTTTGAGAGAGGGAGAGTGTGCACATGCACACATATGGTGGAGGAGCAGAGAGAGAGAGACAGAGAGACAGAGAAACAGAGAGAGACAGAGAGAGACTCCCAAGTAGGTTCTGCGTTACCAGTTTGAACAATCTGGGGCTTGAACTCATGAATCGTGGGGGTCTTTGCCTCGTTTTTAGTTAGGTTAAGAGGTCTTTGTATATTTTGATTATTAGCCCTTATGAAATATATTTTTGCAAATATGTTCTCCATCCTGTGGGTAATCTCATTCTTATAACATTGTCTTTCACAGAGCAGAAATTTTTAATTTTAATGAAATATAGCCTAATTATTTATTTCATAGATCATGGCTTTGATGTTCTATGTAGATGACCCAAGGTCATTTAGGTTTTCTCCTATGTTATCATATAGAATTTCCATAGTTTTGCATTTTACATTTAGGCTTGTATCCATTTGGAGTTGGTTTTTGAGAAGGATGTAAGGTCTATGCCTAGATTTGCACTTAATATAAATGTCCAGTTGTTCCAGCACCATTTGTTGAAGAGACTATCTTTGCTCCATTGCATTATCTTTACTCCTTTGTCAAAGATCCGTTGACTATATTTATTTGGGTCTATTTCTAGGGCCTGTATTCTGTTCTACTGATCACTTTGTCTATTTATTTTTTCATAAACACCACACTATCTTGATTACTGTAGTTTTATAACAGGTCTTGAAATTGCATAGTTTCAGCCCTTCAACTTTGTTCTTCACTATTTTCTTGAGAACTATGGGTCTTTTGCCTCCCCACATAAACTTTAGAATCAGTTTGTTGATATTCAGAAAATAATTTCATGGGATTTTAATTTGGGTTACATTGAATCTATAGATCAAAATGGGAAAAACTGACATTTTGAAATTTTGAGTGTGTCTATCCATGAATATAGGCTATCTCCCCATTTATTTAGTTCTGTGATTTTGTCATCAGTTTTGTAGTTTTCCTGTATATAGATATGGTACATTGTTTTGTTGGATTTATATCTAGGTATGTAATCTTCAGGGGTGCTAATGTAAATGGTGTTTTTTTTCCCTAATTGCAAATGCCACTTTTTCATTGTTGGAATATAGGAAACCAATTGACTTATTAATTAATTAATTAATTAATCTTGCATCCTGCAATTTTGCTATAATCACTTATGATTTCCAGGAGTTTTTTGTTCATTCTTTTATATTTTCTATATAGGTGATCATGTAATCTGTGAACATACAGTTCAGTTTCTTCCTTCCCAACATGTATAACTTTTACTTTCATTGTCCTATTATTACATTACTTAGAAATTCCAGTAGAGTATTGAAAAGGAGTAGTAAGAGGGCACATCCTTGTCTTTTCTTGTCTTAATGGAAAAACTCAAATTTCTCACCACTATGTTAGTTGTAGGTTTTGATAAATAATTATCAAGTTGAGGAATTTCCTCTCTATTATCAGTTTACTGAGCATTTTTATCATGAATGGGTGTTGAATTTTGTCAAATGATTTTTCTGCATCTATTGATATGATCACATGATCTTTATTCTTTTGCTTGTTGATATAATGGGTTACATTAATGGATTTTCAAATATTGAACCCACCTAGAATACCTGGGATAACTCCTATTTGGCCACGGTGTATAATTATTTTTTATACATTGTTGGATTTTGTTTGCTGATATTTTGTTGAGGTTTATACATCCATGTTTATGATAAATATTGATTTGTAGGTTTCTTTTCTTACAATATAACTTTTTAAAGGAGCTACTATTTCTGTTCTGTTCATTTGGCAAAATTTCCATTTTATCTCTTTTTGGAAATCAAGCACCAGAGATTATGTTAATTCTATTCCCCAATTATGTGACACTATCAACACTGATGCCTAGAAAGACCCTCTCTTATATTTCTTATGTAACTATTTCATTTCCATTTACTTCCCATTCTCTCAGCAATCATCATGATTGAAATTTATCTTTAAGTGTGAGTTCTCAAAAAACTTGTAATCATTTATTATGCATGTCCACATTTATGGTATGTTTTGTAGAGTACCTTGTGTTTCTTGCATTTTTCTTCTATCTGTATTATTATTAATTATCTATGTTGCTACTATACATGCAGGCTTTAGTTAAAATTGTTACAGGAATTCCAAGTATTTTTCCACCACATTAGTTATCCATATTCTCCAGTGATGCACACTTACATCACCCTAATCTTTCAGATTGTCTTCATGCATAAAAATACCACTAATAACCATATTTTTATATGCCTTCTTTTTTGAACCTACTTGAGAATTTCCCTGCTATATGCCCAGGAGATTTACTGGGAGAAAAGTCTTTATTACTAACCAACCAACTGACTGGTTAAGCAACTTACTAACACAAACATATATGCGTGCATGTACATGTATACAAATTGTAAGTGCGGTCAGATTTCTCTACAAAATGAGTACTAGTCTACAATTTAATCATTAGTGCATGAGATTTTCTATGTTCCCCAACCTATATTATATTATTACTTTATTTAAAATGTCTTACATCTGTAGCTGCTCTGTCTTTTTAGGCCATAGATTATTTATTTGCATTTTTAATGTAGCCTTTCTTTTCATGTTGGCCAATCTTTTTATGGGTGTCAAATATATTTTAGTACCTTAATTTTCTACATGTCATTAATTTCTCTCTCTTTTTTTCTTATGTTTTGCCTTATTCAATGAAATTTTTGTTCTTTTCACTTCAGTGAAACTATTTTTGTCATCATCACTAACAATCACCTTCATGTCCAATCTAATAGCTAACATTTATACTTATTTAACTTCTTAATTGCATATGACATGATTACCCTTGCCCACTTTCTTGAGATACTTCTTTTTCTGGGTTTCTAGCATATTGTTCTCACCTAATTGCATTCTTACCCCATAGTTCTTCTTCTGAATCTCACTTCATGGTTCTTCCTCTTCATTACCTCTAAAGACTGGAGTATCCCTAATCTTTTTTTTAACCCAAAAAGTTTTGCTATTTATATTATGTCTTTTTGTGATTTCATCCTGTCCAACTGTTTCACATTCCATTCATAGACTGATTACTCCTAAATTTATATTTCAGGGTCTGATCTTTCCACTGAGCATCAGAATCATATTTCACAGCTCTTTTTTGATATTTGCACTTGGATATCTAATAAATATTTCCAATCTAATAGGGCCAAGCCAGAACTATTTATCTAAGTCCTACCAATGCCAAAGTAATCTTGTCCTTAATCTCCCACTTTTATTTACAGTACTGCCATTAATATGGCTCCTTAGATTAAACATTTCAAAGAGTTTCTTGATTACTGTCAGTCTTGCAGACAAACTTGTTATTTCTTCAGGGACTTTTTGTGTACTTTATTGATTGATTGATTGATTGCTCAAAACAAATTCCTTGAGGCTCGTTATTTTTCATCATATGAGTCTCTGTTTAAATATTATATTTTTGGAGAGATTTTCCTTGACGTCCATGTCTGAAATGGCCAATTTTTCATTTATTCTCTACATTTACACAGCTTTATTCCTTTCATAGCATTTTTATTACTTGAAGTTAAATTAGGTACTGAATTATTTATTTATTTATTTTCTATCTTTACCATTAAAATGCAAATATAATGGTGAAGATTTTGTTGGTGTTGTACAATAGTCTTGACTCTTTTATTACCTGGATACATACGTATACATCAGGGCTTACACATATTTGTTGAAAGACTATATGATAAATTGAGGTGACATGGTTAAAGATAGTTGGAAAGTGACAAGGACAGGAAATATATGGGTATGTATCATTGTTAATGGCAATAAACCAGGGGAGAGAAAAATAAATTATATACCTAAAAGTGAATCATTCCTATTACATACAGAACTGCCCACTAAAGCTAGAGATACTTCCTGTGTAGGTGCTGGGCATGGAAATAGGACATTCACATGCCTATTAGACATTTACATTTTGTTTGATAGATTTGGTGTCTGAGAATGAGCAGCAGAGATTGCTGGCTTATGGAGAAAAAGAGAAATATATTTATACACACATATATATACGCACAACTATATATATATATATATACACACACACACACACACACACACATATATATGGTATATTTTATATGTATTAAATCATGTACAAGTTCAGATAAAAGATCTGATTTATTCTTTATTTTGTCTTATAAACAACTTGAAATGTTCTAATGAATATCAAAGAATCTTAGGAGGCAATATGTTGTAGAAAATAATGAATGGAATCCAGAGTCAAAAGTGTTAAATATGCATCCTGGTTACTGTGTCAACTGGTTGTATAACAGGGCTCTGACTTATTCGTTAACCTGTGCCTTCTAATGCTTCATATCTGAATAAGAAGGGATAGTAACATCAAAGTTGATTCTGAGGTTGTTTGAGATATATTCATATGTTAGTTCTCCCTCCCCTCCTTAATAATGCTTTATCTCAAATTATTCCTTATGAATACGGATGCATGTTCTAAATAGTAACAAAATTGAAAAAAGATTCTCTGTGTATAAAATAATAGCACCAGGAAACATTTGAAAATACTTTTTTTTTTTAATTTTTTTTTCAACGTTTATTTATTTTTGGGACAGAGAGAGACAGAGCATGAACGGGGGAGAGGCAGAGAGAGAGGGAGACACAGAATCGGAAACAGGCTCCAGGCTCTGAGCCATCAGCCCAGAGCCCGATGCGGGGCTCGAACTCACGGACCGCGAGATCGTGACCTGGCTGAAGTCGGACGCTTAACCGACTGCGCCACCCAGGCGCCCCTGAAAATACTTTTAAAGGATTTTTGAGCTCTAGTTACACACAACTCAATGATTTTGAGGAGTTTTTTTCGGTAACAAAGCCAGATACTATTTCAAAAGGTATCTTTATGTCATGTAATAGTGATTATTGTTTGTTCTTGTTCAAGTATTGTCATGTCAGGTATGTATCCTTAATAGATAATATTGGATATGCTGTCAGGTATGCTTGCTCTCATATTCAAAACTACTTTTTTTCTGTAGAATTCTATATAAAGCAGGTATCTTCAGCAAAGAATATTTGTTATGCAGATAGAGTTAGCCACATAAATGTCAAATGGCAAATTCAAATGTCTTTGTATTTTTTTAGTAACAAAACAGCTCATTCAAATATACATCACATTGTTAGATGCCAGTTTAATAATTTGAAAATGATGGTAAATGGTTTCTCAGAGTATTTCTCACAGGCTTCTACTTCAAATAAAAGGCCAAGTTAAATGGGGGTTTTTGAACTTTGTATTTAAATATGTCTCAGCAAAGCAGTTAAACATCTAGGTGACTGTGGGGTCAAATGCATGGTTTGCTATACCAGGTTTACTAATTGCTAACTCTATGACTTTGGACAGGTTATTCAAACTATGAAACTCTAATTTCCCCATTTTTAAAATAAATGTGAATGTAATTATAAAACTAAGCCCACCTGTTTTATGTAAAAATGAGAAGCTACAGTACATATAAAGTATGCAGAACTAGCATTTAATAATTATTCATTGGAGTTAGTTTTATTGTCATTATTATTATTTTATTACTACTCAGACTTACCTCTCCATGAAACATTTACAGAAATGAACCACTATTTATTTATTTAGTTTTTAATCTTTGTTTATTTTTGAGAGAGAGAGAGAGAAAAAAGAGCGTGAGGGTGGAGAAGCAGAGAGAGAGGGAGACACAGAATCCAAAGCAGGCTGCAGGCTCTGATCTGTCAGCACAGAGCTTCAGGCGGGGCTTGAACTCACAAACCATGAGATCATGGACTGAACCGAAGTCAGATGCTTAACTGACTGAGCAACCCAGGCACCCCAGAAACCAATCACTTTTTAACCAGTCAGGTATATATAATTCTTTTGGAAAGTCATTGCACTTAACAACTTGTTTTTCAATCTGTTTATGTAACTGTTTCTCATGGGCTTTGAGTTTCTTAAGGTCTGTGAACTTGTTTCTTACTGGTTACCAGTGCCCAGCCTGCTGCTTGGCACACAGTTGTCCTACATGCCATACTGGTTGAATAAATTGAATGATTCACTTTCATATGACAAGAAATTAGTTGCAAACATTTATATAAACACTCTTTGAAAAAACTTAGGGCAGCAATTTAAAAAATTTTCTTGGGGCACTTGTGTGGCTCAGTCGGTTAAACGTCCAATTTCGGCTCAGGTCATGATCTCATGATTTTGGGGTTTGGAGCCCCACGTTCTCTCTCTCTCTCTCTCTCTCTCTCTCTCTCATCTCAAAAATAAATAAACGTTGAAAAAATTTTAAGAAAAAAAATCCACTATTGTCCTAGTTATAAGAATCCTTGTTTTCAGGGATGCCTGGGTGGCTCAGCCAGTTAAGCGCCGAACTTCGGCTCAGGTCATGATCTCACAGTTAGTGGGTTCGAGCCCTGAAATGGGCTCTGTGCTGACACTTCAGAACCTGGAGCCTGCTTTGAATTCTGTGTGTGTCTCTCTTTTTCTGCCCCTCCCCCACTTACACTCTGTCTCTGTCTCTCTCTCTCTCTCAAAAATACATAAACATTAAAAAAAAAAAAAGAATCCTTGTTTTCATAAAACATACTTGTGTGTTAAATTCTTGATGGTTTCTACCCATGGTAGAAGGTTGGGGCAAGTGAAATTCATTTCCTGATACAAAATGTAAGAGACCTAAATGGAGAAAAACTGCAGACATTATATCACAGTTTCATTACATATATATGTTGATTCTTTGTAGTCTCCCTTCAATTCCCCCCCACACCTTGCCAAAACTATAACAATAAATTATTAGTAACCCTTTGAAAACTCATCACAGTGACTGGATCATGCAGAAACTAAATATCCTATTAACATTTTCTAAAACTGAGGTTGTCTCCTGTAGCAAAGGCATAGTACACAAGAAAATTCTTCAAGGTTCTCCCCCCACCCCCACATGATGCATGGTTAATTTCATTTTGAAAATTGATTAGACTACTTGATTGATTGCAGTGATTGCTTTTCTTGTCTTGAGAAAGGAGATAGCATTTATAATTCTTATTAAAAGTTGATTAGTATTTAATACTGTTAGTCTTGTTGAATGTTGCATAATAAATTTTAAAACCGAAACCTGCACGGCCAATTACTAAATATAAATACAAAGTAAATCACATCTGCACAAGGTATAAAAAATTCAAAGGCATAATCTTCAGTGTTAAAACAAATCTGAAAAAAATCTCATTAAAGGAAGTAACTCTTCCTTTAATCCTGTGATCCTGTGATCCTAAAAAAGCTTCTGTTGTCTTCTTTGTGGATATGTTTGTGATTTTAGCCTGGGAATAAATAGTCTGCTTTGTTCCTAATGCACTTAAGAATCTGCATAACATAAAACTCTACAACTATCCAATTATTTTTATTTTCTTAAGGATTGTTTCTGTGATTAAAGTATACCATGAATTAAAATATGCATGCCTTCCATGTATGGACCTAATCTACATACTCATATACTCTTTTGATAGTTTGATGGAAATATTTAACAGTATTTTGAACTACATGTGCTAATAAATGGTATCCAAATTGCTGAAATAGATTATACAAAATCCTATCACTGTGAAAATATACCTATTTCCTACCCCTGTTGAACAGTTTTCAGTAGGCATAAGATCTCACATGGTTGCTGAATGAAGGGCTTCTTGACAGTGTGGTATAAGAGAATTGTGACTCTCAGGTGGTTTTTGCTTTGTGACTCTTGGCCCTGTGTTATCAGATGTTTTCAGAGAAATCAGGGCATTATTCCTTCCTTCCAGACTTAGGGTGTATTGCTTATGGCCGACCTTGGGGACCATATACACTGCATATCTTTTAAATTTGATATAAAGGAACAAAGAACCCCAAATGACTGCAGAATACCATTGAATTTGTGAGTATATTCTGGCTTAACTTTATGCGGTGACTGCCTGAGCCACCTATCCTGAATCTCATGGTCCATTGTGCAAAAGTATATCACTCTGTTGACAGCAGACAATTGAGATTAGTGGAAGCGACAACGCACATGTGCAGCAGTGCCAAGTAGACAGAAAAAAATGAGCAAAAGGGAAATGAAGTGACCTCCTAGCGGCAGATGAACATGACTCAATCAGCAATGGAAATCAATGAACTGAAAGGAACTGGCTGGGCAAATCAATGAAGGAATAATGCACTGACCAGTGAACTTTGTCCCCTTTTGTATTCTCGTCTGGCTGTAGCAACCTACATATCCAAGCATATCTCTTGCAGATTATTCTAGCCTTTCCATACCTATTTACATTCTCAGTTGCCTCTAGCTCCCACGCTACTATACATCAGTCTGTGCACAACTTAAAGTGTCAGAATGTGATGCAAGAGTCATTCCCCTCATTCTCCACGGAAATCAACCAGAGGGAAGACTTCACTGGAAAGTCTAACTATCCAAAATATGGCCGAGTGGATATTAGCAGAAAATGTTTAAAGTGAGTGTCGTGTCCAAGACCTCCAAGCAAATTTCAGCTTTGCTGTGAAGTTGTAGGTCTCTGTCATTTACTTAAACTTTGAACTTCAATTTTAAATTTTTTTTTTCAACGTTTATTTATTTTTGGGACAGAGAGAGACAGAGCATGAACGGGGGAGGGGCAGAGAGAGAGGGAGACACAGAATCGGAAACAGGCTCCAGGCTCTGAGCCATCAGCCCAGAGCCTGATGCGGGGCTCGAACTCACGGACCGCGAGATCGTGACCCGGCCGAAGTCGGACGCTTAACCGACTGCGCCACCCAGGCGCCCCTGAACTTCAATTTTAAAGGACATCATATACAGGCAGCTTAAACAACTACAGTGTGTTAGACAATGTGCTAGAAATGGTCTCATGTCTCCCAGGATTCTAGAGTTTCCAAGTTTTATATTATCAGTGGTGAATTAAGCAAATGTTATCACTGAAGAAAAGGACATCATTTTGTTTCAAGAACCAGTACGACTTGTGAAGTCAATTGAGCATTGAAACAAGATTTCTGGATTTATGCTTGTGAACCCTAGTAATAATAAGCAGCTCGTGGGAAAGAAGAATGCCACAAATTTAGCTAATGACCATGAGATTAAGTCCTTGGGATGTGGAATTTTGTGTTCTGCCTTGTAGTGTGTGGTCTTCCTATTCTGCTTCCTATTCTTCACCAGAGATGTTGGCTGTTTCCTCAGATCCTTGTGAGACTACAGTAAGAACATTTTCCTTGAAAGGATCTTAAATTCTATGCTAAATTTTAAAATAAAATGTAAAATACTGTGAATACTGGGAAAATAGCAACAATATGTACATACAAGCACAGTTAACAAAGGGAACAAACAGAGCCTTTTTTTTCAGCCTACAAAAAAATAAAACAAATTTGTGGGCAGACCCAATATTCTGTCACATTCTGTGATTCTAGTTCAGCTCTTTTCCTCTCATTTCTCAGCAGGAAATGATTTTTTTTTCTGATTAGTAATGCTGTGAACATTGATTAAATATTTTAGCCTGTCAACATTTCTGTTTGTTTTCATGTTTCCAGTCTGTTGTCTTGGTTCTTTCCTTAAGTGCACTGAATATACCTAGATGGCCTGGTTATGACTCGGGGTTCTTGGTAACTCCCATCAAAACTAGCAAAGTGGCTCATTTGAGAATAAATGCTCAAAGTATGGTTTTTGTCAAAGTTGCTAATGAATTGCCTAACTTGCATTATTTACCAATAATAATAATGTATAACATTTAATATGTATTTTAAACTTTACTAAATTCTATGAGTTCATTTTTCAGTTTTATATGTAAGAATGCCAGGATGCAGAACATGAAGTCAATTGCCTTTGATTTAAAGACTTCTAACTGTAAGGACCAGAGCCTTCAGCTTCTCTGTGCAGCTGGTCCTTGAGAAAAGGAAATCTTAAGTGTAGCGTTCCTATGACAATAAAGGTCCTTCTTAGTGAGGCTGTTCTGAGAGTAATTCCTTCTTTAGCTTCAGGAGCCTTCTTGTTTGGTCTGAGTGAAGTTAATTTTTTATTGCTGGTGAAGTTAATTTTATCCCTTGATATCATCTGTGGATGCCTATTCTCAAAAGGAATTCTTGCAGAGCTCAAAGTCTATTCTCCATGACCTAACCTATTGGTTTTTAATTTTTTCAAATTCTTGTGGGTTTTGCTTATTTGGCATATATTTTTTCAAAATATAATTTGAAAACAAAACAGTGTAACTCTTTAATCTGAAGCAATAGAGAGAAGGGACAGGAAACCTGCTCCCTCAAAGCTTTAGACCTGTGGCCCTTTTACCACTGGGTTTCAGCATTCTGCACACTGCTGACTTATGTGAATTCAAAGTTGATTCTTTTCTGTGAAGTGTGATTACAAAGTTTTCACATTTTAATTCTTTTATGCAAATTAGAAAGCAAAATGGGGTTAATCAGACATCCAGGCAAGGGTTCCTTTTCTCTTTTTCTAAGGATACAGTGATATGTACTTTTATTAAACATATGTTGCTTCCTATTTAGGTGGGGTGTACCACATGGCAGAGTATCAATTTTGGCTCCAAATGTAATTAAATTCAAATCCACTATATTTATGATCTTTGATGAGTTCTTAACGGATTATTAGGTTTCTTTTCATAAAGAAGTGGTAAAACAATTTATCTGACAAGGGATTATTTGTGGCTATAAGTAATAAAATGTGTGTAAAATGTCCAGCAGAGTTAGTGCCAAGGCATATAGGGTATGCTTATGGTTACTCACATTCTTTGTGCTAATAAATTGTACAAGAGGGTAGAATACTATTTAAAAATACATAGATGGGGCGCCTGGGTGGCTCAGTCGGTTAAGCGTCCGACTTCAGCTCAGGTCACGATCTCGCTGTCCGTGAGTTTGAGCCCCACGTCGGGCTCTGGGCTGATGGCTCAGAGCCTGGAGCCTGCTTCCAATTCTGTGTCTCCCTCTCTCTCTCTGACCCTCCCCCGTTCATGCTCTGTCTCTCTCTGTCTCAAAAATAAACTTAAAAAAATTTAAAAAAAAATAAAAATACATAGATATTACTTTTACCAAAAACAACTAAAAGCAGCATTAATTCAACAAAATTTGCATTCATTTGCTTCTATTTCAATCACCATTTTTATACCCTAAACCCAGGACAAGCAGCCAAGATACAGTGGAAACAGAAGCAGAAGGACATCACTCTCATGAAGATATCAGTCTAGAGGGGGTAAAGAGCTACAGATCAAATAATCACACAAATGAAGTTAAAATCATAACTGGGATAGTAATCCAAAGTCAAAAGAAATCACCAGAGGAAATACCAGATGTGAAGAATGAGTAGAAGTTAACTGGTGAGGAGAAAAACAACTGTAGCTGGAATGAGATAAATAAGACATGTTAAAACAGGTATAGTAGCAATACAAATAGAAGGCTTCCAGGTAAATGAACACTTGAGCAGGTGCTTTGTCCAGGACTCAAGCAACAAAATTACTTGGAGCTAGTAAATACTGGCATTGTGCAAGCAAAGTGGTGGAAGACTGTGGGTTATATGTAGGCTGTCGCCTTAGGAAAACATGCAGTCAATTAGTTATTAGCACGAAATTATTTCAAAGATGTCATTCTGTGGGTTAATCTTGAAAGGGACAAGTGTATAAAGGATGGATAGGACACCTGTCAGACGGGACTAGAAGGTATATTTAAAAAGGAGCCTCTGAGGATCGAATGGTGATGATTACTGACCAGGGGCTGTTGACCAGAGTCAGACAAGGCGATTGAAGAAAAGAACATCCCTGGAAGCAAACACATCATTGCTGGAAAGCTGACAGAACACAAGTTCTTGGTTAATTGGAACTAGACTTTCGGGGAATGAATCCCTGTTAGGGCATGACTGCATGCACTCAATTTTGAGTACTTTTCAAAACAAACACAACTCACTATATCCCATCCAATGTGATCCAGCTTGTAACACAATTTAGCTATTGGTTGACCATGAGAATGGAAAAAGCAAACTTTATCTTTTATCACTCTTTGCGTAGAATGTGATGATTACTGCCATTAAGTAGAAATATTATTTGTTGGTGAAATGTTGAAAAAATAAGAAATAGCAGGTAATGCCCGAAGGTAATATGTTTCTCTAAGATGTTAAAAGAATTAAGTATATTTATTTACATTATAATGTTAGCTTTTAATAAGCAGGATATAAAATTTTATGAGCAGATCAAAATTATCTATGCATAAAATATATCATAAATGATAAGGACACATTAGCAATGACTGCCATTCAGTGGTAGAAGTACATGCACACACACACACACACACACACACACACACACAGATGTATGTAATTTTTTTTAACTTTCTAGGATTTTGAACTTTTTCTAGTTAAGGTATTACTAGGAATTACCCTTTCTAGAAAGGTAATACTTCTTTAACTAGAAAAAAAAGTAATACAAATAACTGAAAATTAAGATGATATTAAAAACAATTCTCTGGGAGAAAGGAAAACACATTTAGAAACCTGAAAGTATTTTATTAAATTTATCTTACTAAAATTTAATTAGGTGACTAATTCAAAGTCAGACACAATTTTATCACAATTTCAAGATTTTCAAGTGAGTTCAAAGAAGCAATGATATTTGTGGGAATAGTACTGACATGTATACTTAGCTTACTCAATGTGACTATGTTTTCAAATATCCTGCTTGAATATTTGTTAATGCATTTGATAAAATTTAACATGTGGGGTTTATCTGCAAAGATAATTGGCTCTTTAATTCCACATGTGTCATGTTGATCTCTCTGTGTGAACACAGGCCAACATTTCCTAGTTCACCATAGGATGTCAACTTTTACACTTGAACATCTGCTGTATAAAACATAAAGGTCTCTAAGAATACCTGGGGTCCAGGGTTTTGCAAGTAAGTTTAGCCTTAAGTTTTGCTAGCACACCTCTGCCAAAAACCTAGCTAACACAAATGCTACAAAATAAGGTAATCTGAAAAACAAGCTATTTATTCTGCCCTCTATGTTATGTCCTATCTTTGCATACATTTGGCTTATTTGCCTATAGATCTTCATTAACTTGGTTTACAGTTAGAGTATGTTTACCAGGTAGCAGAATATTTGTGGTAGACAGAATTCTGGATTCCCTTATCTTTGCCCCTTGATGCCATACTTGTAGATATGTTAGGCTACATGGCAAAAAGGACTTTGTTTATGGAATTGGGGTATAGACTTTAAAATAGGGACATTACCCAGGATTACCTGGGTGGGTTCAATCTAACCACTTGAGTCCTAAAAGCAGAAAAATTTCTCCAGTTCAGTCCGTCAAAAAGATGTGGCAGAAAAAGAGGAAGGGCAGAGGAGGCAAAAGGAGAAGTCAGAGAGAGTCTAAACAAAGGGGAAGACCTTGAGACAAGTTGCTGGCTCTGGAGATGCAGAAAAGGCCTAGAAGCTGGGGAATGCAAGTGGCCTATACATGCTGAGAATGACTTTTGGCCAAGAGCCAGTAAAAAATAGGAATCTCATTCTACAATCCCAAGGAACTGAATTCTGTCACCAACCTTAATGAACTTGGAAATGGATTCTCCCCAAAGCCTCAAGTCCTGCCTACACCTTACTTTCTGCCTTGAATACTCCATCTGAACCACACTGTACTCAGACTTGTGACCTGCAGAACTCTGAGATAATGCATTTCTATTGTTTCAAACCACTACGCTTGTGGTATTTTTTTAAAAACAGAGACATAGAAAACTCATACATTGTTCTACCTCTGATTTTTATGTGGGGCAAGTATAAGAATGGTCATATGAAGAGTACACATTTGCTAAATATATAAGATCTTTGATTACTCTTGCGCAAGAAAATATATGATATGGCCCTATTATATGTAACAATAGTAAAACGTTATTACTTATCTCATCACCAACAGAATGAAAAGGTAACCCAC
Source organism: Herpailurus yagouaroundi (assembly GCF_014898765.1). Lineage (NCBI taxonomy): Eukaryota > Metazoa > Chordata > Mammalia > Carnivora > Felidae > Herpailurus > Herpailurus yagouaroundi. Next base: position 4,811,256 of record NW_024412469.1, read on the forward strand.
GAATTGGGAGAAAATATTTGCAAATTACATACTCAGTAAGAGGTTAATATCCAAAATATACAAGGAATTGATACAACTCATTAGCAAAAAACAAAAAGTATAAAAACAAACAAAAGCATCAAAACAAAACAACCATACAAATAGTACAATTAAAATGGGCAATGTATTATACATATACATATACATGTATATATGTTGTACATATATTTGTATATATGTTTGTATTATATACCTATAAGTGTATAATCTCACTTATATGTGGAATGTAAAAACAAACACAGAAGCAAACAAAGAAAAAAAACCCTGAATTCGTAAATACAGAGAATAGATTGATGGCTGCCAGAGGTGGTGGGTAGGGTGTGGGTGAAATGGGTAAAGACAGTCAAAAGACACAAACTTCCATTTATAAAATAAATAAGTCATGGAGTGTAATGTAAAAAACAAAACAAAACAAACCTGTATTTTGTGACATGGATGAACCTGGAGGGCATTATGCCAACCAAGTGAGCAAACCAAACAAGACAAATACCCTGGATATGACTTATGTGTGGAATCTAAAAAAACCCAAAAATACAAAAAAGCAGAACAGCAACAACAACAACAACAAAAACAAGTGGTTTCCTGGGGCTGGGGGTGAAGGAAATAGGAAGAAGTTGGAAAAAAAGATATAAATTTTCAGTTATAAGATGAATAAGGTCTGAAGACCTAACGTATGATACAATAACTATAGTTGATAACACTGTATTATACAATCGAAATTTGCTAAGGGAATAGAACTTAAACATTCTCACCAGGAAAAAAAAAAAGCTACGGGATATGTTAATTAACTCAATGGGGTGGAATCTTTCACAATGTGTATGTATATTAAAAGATCACATTGACACTTTAAATACTTTACAATTTTGTCATGTATACTTCAATAAAGCTGAAAACATAATATCACTTATCTTACATGAAAATAATTGCCAAATAGATTCAAAATAAGTATAAAATAAAAATAATTTGCTTAAAGTATAAATAAAATACAGGCGAATATTGATCAGTGTTTAGAATTTGGAGTTTTTTCTAAATTTGATGATGGAGTGTGCCACCAGAAAAAAAATAGGTGGAAATATATCATTTAGTGTGATAAAAAATACATCAGAAAAACAAAAAGAAATGCCATAAAGTCAACTGGGAAAAATAATAAAAGTAGATATGGTAATAAAAGTATGATGTCCTTAATGCACAATTACTTATTTATTAAATATTTATTAAATATGTACTATGTACTGGCATTAGTCTGGGAGTTTTACACATTTAAAATTGATTAAAATTTATTAAATTTTATTAAATATTTACTAGGTACTGGTATCATTCTAGGAGTTTTACACATCTAAACTGATTTAAATTGAAATTTTACAACATGATTGTCATCAATTTTCAGATGAGAAGAAATGGAAGTAACAGAGAAATTAACTTACCTAAGATCATATTAATAGTGATGACCATTGAGGGACACTAATTAACCCAGCCAGGTGGCTCAGCTCCACAATCCACATGCTGTCTTGCTACTCGGTATTTATAGGGAACAGGACCGGCTATATTAATTGGTGGATCCCAGTGCAACATGAAAATGTGAGGTCCCTTATCCAAACAGCAGAGGGGAAAGCACCATTAAAGATACTAACATATAAAACTTTTCCTTTTCTTGCATGGTTTCTGTCTCCTCATGGCATTTTGTATTTGTGTCAAATGCCAAGGTAGAGAAGAATTTTTTTTTCAATTAGTACAAAATTTACCATCAGTTGTTATATTGTGAAATTCCAGTTTTAAATGTAAATATTAGAGAATTTAACTTGTATATGGAATCACCAAAATTACACTATTAGTATTTGGGGGCTTACTACAGAGTTTGGCTCAAGCTGGCTAGAAAAGTCAAATATAAACAGGACTCAAAAACATCGGACACACAGAGTAGACTCAGGGAGTGGTCCTGAGGACATGGGGATACTGGTACACAAGTGAAGACCATTATGACTTCCAGTTCCAACCTTCCTACTAAACCACCTGTCAGAAGAACCATGCATCTGTTGGGGCAGAGTTGAGCCATCCCTCCCTTGGGCTCAATACACACTGCAGCAACTCACAGTGGACAGGTGACCCTCAAGTGCATTTCAACCTCTATGCTAAGATACCCTAGCTACCTGGATCAGGGTGGGAAAGAGGCCTGTCCTCACGGAATTACTGAACATATCATGCCACAGCCATTCCAGAGAAGTGATAGCCACCATTAGCCTTGCCATCAGATGCTGTGGTGTGGACACACCAGACCCTGACTCTTCTTTTGCCTGTGCCCAGCCATTATCAGTCATGGAAGAGAGTAACAGACTGGGAAGGGATGTGGAGGCACAGGCTGGGTAGACTGGGTGCCAGAAAGCAGGGGAGGGAAGCAGGCAACTAAGACCCTCTAGGGTGGGGTGCCTGGGTGGCTCAGTTGGTTAGGCGACCCACTTCGGCTCAGGTCATGATCTCACAGTTTGTGAGTTTGAGCCCCGCGTTGGGCTCTGTGCTGACAGCTCACAGCCTGGAGCCTACTTCAGATTCTGTATCTCCACTTCTTTCTGCCCCTCCCCTGCTCACACTCTCTGTCTCTCTGTCTCTCAATGATAAATAAATGTTAAAAAAAAAAAAAAAAAAAAAAAAAGACCTTCTAGGGCAATTGGAATGTAGTAGGAGGCACGCTATGCATGGCTGAGGCTTTTGGCTCCCAGGGTCTGCCTCATTGTCCCATTGGATTTTACTTGTAAAACACTTATAAAACATAAAATTAAAATGCCAAGGTATTTTGACTTTTGGGTTGATGATATCAGAACATGGAACTTCTAAGAAGGGGGCCCGTGCAACTTCCCTGGTCACATTCCCATAAATTTGGACTGCATACAGTTTCCCTTCTTTTCTTGATTGTATTAAAATAACAGTAATAAAACAAGCAAAGAATAAAATAGTAGTAGCAAAGAGAATGAAAAGAGGGTCAGCAGATTATAACTTGCCAGTTTACATTATCAATATATGATCTAATATAATATCTGACTTTCCTTATTTCCATCTGCCAGGTATTGTATATTTGAAATCTCATGTAACCAAACAACCATTTGATGAGATGGATAGAACACTAAACTCATTTTATGAATGAGAAAACATGCACATAAAAGTTATTTAACTTCTCAAGGACATAAAAGTTGTAAGTTAAATCTTATCAATTGAACTCCAGAGGCTGAGCTCTTAAATACAAATGATAATGGCTCTCAGGATGAAATAAAGTGGATAAAGAATAAGAAAACTAGCACATTTTCCCACATTTAGTGGGAAAGTAAATTGCAACAAATTTCTTAAAGGACAATTTGGAAGTAAGAAAGACTAAACATTTTATATACATTTGCACCTTATAATGCCATTTTTAGGAATGTATTATTTAAAAAAAATCAAGGATACTATTTCAGTTTTCTATTGCTCCATAACAAAGCATCCCAAAATTCAGTGACTATATACAAGTATATTGTCTGGTTTGCTTTTGGCACAGTCATCATAATGTTTTTGGTGTTTGCAGTTTGTTGAGTTTGGATCTATGGATTTATAGTTATCATCAAATTTGGAAAAGTTTTACCTATTATTTCTTCAAATATTTTTCTCTCTCCCTTGATCCCCCCTATTTGAAGAATCCAGACACATTTCTTTTAGTTCCTTGAAGTTACCTCCCAGAATACTGATGCTCTATTCATTTTTGTGTTTCCTTTCTATCTGTGTTTAATTTTGGACAGTTTCAATTGCTACAGATTAAAGTCCACCAATCTTTTTTTTTTTTTTTTCTTTTGCGTTGTCTAATAAGCTGTTATTCCCTTCCAAGGTATTTTTCTCTCAGACATTGTTGTTTTTATGTTAGAATTTTAATGTGTCTTTTTTTTTTCAAAATATCTTCCATGCCTCTACATGGAAGATATTTTTTTACTATCTTCTTGAACACAGAGAATCTAGTTATAGTAATTTCCTTAATGTCTTTTCCTACTAATTTTAACATCTGTGTCATTTCTGGAACAGTTTCACTTGATCAAATTTTTAAATAAATGGATTATATTATTTCATGGCATGCCTAGTAATTTTTTTATTGAATGCCACACATGGTGTATTATACCTTGGCAGGTGCTATATGTTTTTGAATTTCTGTGTATACTCTTGAGCTTTATTCTATGATAGAGTTAAGAATATTGTAAACAGTTTTACACTTCTGAATCTTATAAGAATTATTAGGGGATGAGGTGCCTGGGTAGCTCAGTTGGTTGAGCATCCGATTCTTGGTTTTGGCTCAGGTCATGATCTCATGGTTCATGAGTTCGAGCCCCACGTCAGGCTCCATGCTGACATTGAGGAGCCTGCTTGGGATTCTCTCTCTCTCCCTCTTTCTGCCTTTCCCTGATTTTTTTTTTCTGCCTCTCTCTCAAAATAAATAAACTTAAAAAAAGAATTATTAGGGGATATTTGAGGGGTCTTTATTTTACATCTATTTTTTCTCCACCACTGAAGCAAAATCTTTCTAAGTCCTCTACTCAATACCCCATGAACTATGAGTTTTTCCCCTGAACAGGTAGGGATTGGGAGTGTATCCACTTTTACGCGAACTCAAGATATTGTTCCTTCTAATCCTTCAGGTGATCCTTTCCCTACCTTCAGGTAGGGTGCTCATGTGCAGATGTTGACTTTTAACTCAGCAGAAGACTCATGGGGAATCTTCTGGCAAATATCTATACTTTTTTTTTCTTTGTGAAGCTCTCCATATCTGATATTTTCCACAGAAAATGATAGTTTCCTGGCCTTTCTAGACTCTCAATTTCAAATCTTCAACCCCAGGATACCCCAGTGGGCTATACTTTGGTTCTCTTGCTCTATGCTATATCCTGAAAACTCTCTCCAGGCTCTAAGCTAGGGTAATTATATAGTTTCCCATGTTTGTTTATTCTCACTTGGGGACCATTTCCTGATGTACATACAATATCTTCAAAATCATTGTTGCGTATATATTTTTTCTATTAAGATTGGTAAAAGTACCAACTCTCAATTATAAGGTAAAAAAGGTCTGAGAATCAAATGTGCAACCTGATGATTATAATTGATGACACTGCACTGTATAATTGAAATTTTCTAAGGGAGTAGAACTTAAGTGTTCTCACCAAATAATAATAATAATAATAATAATAATAATAAATATATGAGGTGATGGGTGTATTAACTAATGAGATGGGAGGAATTATTTTACAATGCATATCAATTCATCACAATGCACACTTTTATTTCACTCATAGTTTGATGGATTAAGAGTTTTGGGACAGCTCCAGTAGGCAGTTTATCTTTCACTGACATAGTGTTAACAGGGAATGCGGTGCTGAAGAATCTAATTCCACTGTTTTTTCACGAACATGTCTGGAACCTCAGTATTTCTCTTTCCCTTTCACTCTTGCTCTCTTTTCTTCCAGCATCCTTTAGTGCATTACCATATGGCTTGAGCTTTTTACATCATGCATGGTCTGGGAATTGTTGAACTGCTTGGAAGATGGTGCAAAACCCTGTGAGTGAATGTTCTAGGAAATCAGAGTGGAACACACAAGACTTTTTCTGACTAAGCCTTGGAACCCACACCATAGCACAAGTAGTTTTTGCCACATTCTGTTTGTTGCAAGTGAGTCACAGGGACTGCCAAAATTCAAGTGGATAGTATGACACAAGAACATAAATATGGGAAGGTGTGGCCCTTAGGAGCTATAGGAAGTTATTGTTAGAGAGTAGTTACCACAGATGCAATAAGAAATATGTAGAAAAATAAGATGTTTTATTTGAAGGTAGCTATTCCTACTTGCATCATTCAAAAAGAGCTGTTTTAAAGCTTTTAATTTAGTCCTTGTTTCCTTTAAAAAAATAACATGTGAAACTTCAATATCACTATCAATTTACTAAACTGCTGAGCACATGAAACAATGCTTGATGAGTGAATGAGTATCTCATGAATGGAAGAATAAGCTGATTTTCCTCTTCACCTGTTTTTCTGGATGTTCAGAAATGAATTTATCTTGGATCACAATAGAATTGGGCTAGGTACTTGGGATACTTACCCACTACAGGTTTTTTTTAAATTTATTTTTCATTTTAACTGAATCATCTACTTCTATATTAAATTCACTTAATTCTGTGTCAAATGTTTCTTATTGGTTGGGGGTGGTAGAAGGGGAAGTAAATAATGAGTTTATTAAAAAATTCAAAAAAACCCTTGACTCTTAAGAAAGATGTCCAGTTTTATTTTGAGGATGATTATTAATTACCTAAAGAATCAGGCCATAGGTATAATATTTTAAATAACTCAATAAAATACAATTGATTTTTTTTAATAAAATACAATTGATTTCCTGATGTATGCTCTTTAAGTATTTTTTTTTTACTTGACCTTACATCCAAATTCATGCTGCTTTTCACTTCATGTTTTCACCGTTTGCAGTACTTAATTAGACTTTAACATCATAGAATCTATAGGCATTTATATTCAGTAAATGAAATACACATATATATGCACAGACACATATACATTAATTCAACAGAAGTGCTAAGAAAGAATGAATAACAGCCTTGCACTGTTGCTCAAACTTTTCAGTCATTGAAGAAATAGAATTTATTGGTTGGAAATGGTTATTATCAAAAGAAAACATAATTATAAAGATGAAAATAAGCTGTGTCAATCTTTTAGTAAAGAAATCATTTTAAAATAAGATACTATGTCACACCCTTTAAAATGAATATCACTTAAAAAAAGAACACAGAAAATAAGTGTAGGAGAAATTAGAACACTTGTACGTTGTTGGTGGGAATATAAAATGGAATAACAGCTATGGAAAACAGTATTGTGATTCCTTCAAAAGTTAAAAATAGAATTACTGTATGATCCAGCAAATCCACTTCAGGGTATGTACCGAAAAGAAATGAAAGCTGGATTTCAAAGAGATATTTTTATACCTAAATTCACAGCAGGATTATTCACAGTATGTGAAAGCAACCCATCTGTCCATTGAGAAATAAATGGTTACACATAATGTGAGCTATACATACAATGGAAGATTATTCAGTCTCAAAGAGGAAGGAAATCTAAGGTGTTACAACATGGGCAATCCTTGAGGACATTATGCTAAGTGACATAAGCCAGTCGCATGCAGACAGCTACTGCATGATTCCATTTATATGAGGTATACAAGAGCAGTCACAATCATAAATACAGCACAATTGTAGTTTCGGCATGCTCAGGAAAGGTGGGAATAGGGAATTATTGTTTAATGACTATAGTTTCAATTTTTAAATATGAAAAGAGGGGCGCCTGGGTGGCTCAGTCAGTTGAATATCTGACTCCGGCTCAGGTCGTGGTCTTGGGGTCTGTGAGTTCAAGTCCCGCATCGGGCTATTATGCGACAGCTCAGAGCCTGGAGCCTGTTTTGGATTCTGTGTCTTCCTCTCTCTCTGACCTCCCCCGTTCATGCTCTGTCTCTCCCTGTCTCAAATAAATAAATAAACGTTAAAAAATTATTTTAAAAATAAAAAAAAAATATGAAAAGAGTTCTGGGCTTACCAAACATGGTAACACACACACACACACACACACACACACACACACACACATAAACTGTACACTAAAGTGGTTATGATGATAAATTTGATGTTATGTGTACTTTACCACAATAATAAAAATTGGGGGAAAAGTTGCTGGAATATATTTAGTATGCATTTTTTTCTGGAGGATAGGTGTATTCATCATTGTAAAATCTCTATTCCCAAAGCTCAAATTTATTTTGGCAAAAAACAGAAGTAAAAATTTAAATTATTTAATATTAATATTTACAATTTAAAATGACAGTTCATTCATTTAAAAATGGAAATAAAAGTACATCTGTACTTATTATATGAAGGTGGCACTTCTCAAACATTCACAGAGTAAACTATGTCCTGTGACATGCATTCCATCTATAAATTCTTATAAATGTATGAATAATTTTTTTGGTATTGCTTCTTTTCTTTAATTTTTTTTTCTTTACTTAGCAATAAAGTGCATGTTCCTGTTTGTCTTTGTCTAGCCGACTGATGTTCAAGTATCTGCTTTATAGCTAGCAAAGCATAAAATTATTACAGTTTTTTGTCCCTTAATTGACCAAAGCTGCAACATCTGTCATTTTGTGGGAATCAAATTTCATCTTCAAAAGCAGCATGAACAGTCTGGCACAGGCACATCAGTATCACTTCAGTTTAATCTTCTTGCCCATCCTCCTCTTCCCTTTTTTTTTTTTTCTTTTTTTTTGCTAGTCACCTTTCCCTCTTCAAATCTCCGTTTCTCCACAAAGTTCACCTTAGTGGACCCACATTGAATCTTGTCTGGCTATTGATTCTGCAGTGTGCCGGCTTAGTATTTCAAGGTCATTTATAATTGCATGTAGAATTTTTGTATCTCCTCTCCCTCATTTTCCCTTCCCCAAAGAATAAAATGTTCTGTCAAGTAGCCACACTGACACACTGTGAACTAGAGAACTAAAAGCATCATGATCATTAAAAAAGGTGTGGTAGTAGGAATTACACAGAAGCTTTTTTGCATTTCAGCTTCTGTGGATTCCTTCCTGGATACTCCTTCTGGAGTTAAATCTGCCCAAATAGATAAGGTGAGGTGAAATAAAAAATAAAGTCAAGCTATTATAAAAGTGTGAAGCTCAAATCTATTTCTGGTTGATAAAATTCCTTTAGGGTATTATAATGTTAGCATTATTTTCCCCTATTATCAACTTTCACTTTCTGCTATTACAGTACCATACCCTCTAGCCACATTGACACTAGAATAACAAAACGAACACCATGCCTTTTCTGTTGTCCCCATTTTTTGACAAAGTTCACCAATAAGCATGCCTCCTAACTAAAAGAAAATAACAGGAACAATTCCCTATTTCTTCATTTCTGTTTCTTCTGAGATTGCACAACAGCAATGAGAAAAATGAAATATCCTATTGAGCAAAAGAGAGTACACAAATTTTACTCTTTGGTATCAAATAATGTAGAAAGTTTCTTTTTTCCACATATATAGGGAATAGAGCAAGGAAAAGGAAAGAAAAGGTAACTTAGTGTAAATAGTTCCTCCCAAAAAGCTCTGTTGTCATAACAGCCTCACTATTAGTCACTAAATTTGATTTAATTCAATAGTCAAAGCAAGTGATTTTTCTGCAGCGTAATTTTCTTATTTATACTTTGAGAAATATAGCTATAAAAATAAGGTAAAATACGTTAAAGTCTGCAAAGTAGATATACCATAAAGTTTAGTTTTAAAAATCAGGTTGTGCACATAGAATTCAGTACATAAAAGACATTTTTAAACAATTAGAAAAAGCTGCTAGAATAACAGCATACTAGCTTTTTGTGCATCG